>NC_057802.1:121150589-121175072 GCF_018294505.1 Triticum aestivum | reverse complement strand
GGATGAGGAAGAGGAAAAGGAGGAGGCTTACTGAGGCCGGGGGATGGCGGCGACGCCGGCAGCAATGCGGCGACGGCGGAGGCAATGCGGCAACGGCGGCGATGGTAGGAGGAGGATGACCGCGCGCGACGGTGACAGTGGGGCAGGGGAGAGTGAGGAAACAGGCAGGCCGGGGCGGGGATAAGGTCGGGTTAGCAGCAGCGCGGGCCAAGGCCAGTGCTACTACTATCTAGTTAGCAGTAGCGCGGTTCCCACACAGGCATTACTACTAAACGTAGCCTGTTGGCAACCGTGTGGCGTGTATAGTGGTAGCGCGTTTTGTTCCTACCGCTCTACTACGACATACATAGCAGTAGTGTGCTTTGTATACCTGCGCTACTGCTAATTAGCAGTAGCGCCTCCTTTTAGACCGCACTACCGGTAAGCTTCTGTGTATAAGGTTTTCCCTAGTAGTGCTCGTTGGCATCCGCGCAGCCAACTTCTTTCTTTGCTTGCATGGCATGACTATGCGCCCGAGACGGCGGATGGCGCGGCCACATGCATTGGAGGCGACGATGCCCGTGCCACCATGCCGGGATGGAGCAACTCAACACTCCTTCGCGAGCTGGCTTCGAGTGGCGAGTTGCTGAACCACGTGCCAGCTTGGGGTGTCAACTTGCTCTGTCAGGCTAGGCGAGGGAGGTGGAGCAGCGAGTTGCCTCGCTCGTATCCGTCGGGCTCGGCAGGCAACCTAGCCGACTTTTATGTCGGAGAACTGCTCTTTCGGCTCGTCGGATGCCATCAAAAGAGTGGACAAAATGGTGGAAGGAGGAGATGGGGAGCGGCGGAGTGGTGTAATTCTTGCCCGGCGTCTCCCCTCGTTTAAATAGAGGGCGGACGGGAGGAGCATGCCCGACGTTGAGTTTGATGTTGGCCCGCTCGTGAACGGACGTGTGATCGGAGTAGATTTCTCGGCTTCCACGCGGGTTTAATGGGGGCGTTTGAATGTGGCGAGGGGGCGTGTTCAGCCGAGCATGCAGCGGGCTGTGCCCTCGGCCGGCGCGCCGCTTTAATGGCGGAGGCAGTGAGAGGTCGTGTCCGCCCTGAGCCGCCTTCAATGCGGAGCGATGCGCTCTACAGCAACATGAATGCGGGCAGCTGGACGACGGGCGGGAAGCATGCGGGTGGGGGAAGGGGTTATTGGTGGGCCAGAGCGGTCAGAAGCGGGCGTGACAACGGTCCGGACTTCCGTAAACCTTTTCATGTTTGTCTCTGGTTTGTAGGAGAAAATGCGTCCGGACCGCACACGGACCGATACAAAACGGTGTTGGATGACTTCTGCGGTCCGAACAACGTGGTCCGAACAGTAGCGGTAGGTTTGTGGGTCGGCATTGAAGATGCCCTTATAGCCCAACTAGTAAATACTTTGAGCTCAAATTGCGGAAAATATGGGTGTTCAGTACTCGATACATCCTGAGACCAAAAACCTGTTCTTTTTCTTTTTCTGGTTCTGTAGTTAGTAATACTATGCTACGGGATTGTGTGCTCCTCCACTCCACTACGGTCGAGAAGAGGGTACAGGAAAACGACCGGCGCTGCAGCAACCAGAAACACAAGAACGTATAAAAAGTTAAAACCAGAAATTAGATGTGACATAAATATTTATGTTTAGATGAGCTCTAGATACATCCTTTTTCATTTTATATGTTTTCCTATTCGCGCGGATCCCACGGTGCACCGCCGGGTGGCAGCTTTGTCAGGCAGAGCGATACGTGTCGGAAAATGATAGGCACACGTACAGTCGAACAAGCGTGCATGCTGCTGTTCTGCCTACGGTTCTCTAGGCCTGAAAACTGGAATCAAAGTGCTTCCACACGCACTGCATCGATCATCTCTCCCGGCACGCACGGAACCACGTACGCTCACGCACAAATCAGTGCAATTATTTGTGTTATCATTGCAGGTTTCCACGAGAGGTTTCCTCATCTCGGAAACTCGCAAGTGTAGGAATCATATCATGATCAGCGGTTCGAGAGGCCGAGTCCACTCATCAACAAAACCTCCTTGTCTTGTAGTTTTCACAAGTCAACCCAAGACCTTAAACCACTCACATTAGGCACCCAAAGCATGCATCTACCCATGCATTACACATATTGCATACAGAAACAAGACCCAAAAGTCAGACACACACTGCCATGCATGTTGGACACCGAAAGAGAGTACATGCATGAGATTATAAAATACTACTGCTACACAGATACTTTTTTGACTAATTGCTCATTCATCTATAATCACCATTACATTGCAGGGTTCGATCTTCAAAGTCATCCTCTGAATATCAGTAGACCCTAGCTAGTAAGATTGATGAAGAACTTTATATATCTATATCACTGCAGCTAATGCTAATTAAGTAGTACAGTACGCACTAGTATATAAAGATAGTAGCTAAGCTTGAGCTTGACATTAGAGTCAACAAAGCCATGGGAGATCACACAAAAACACACACCGATCGATACACTTACGCCGCAAAAGCTTGACTAGTAGCAACTGATCAACGTACTCGGGACTTAGCTTATAATAAACCAAGCTTCCATGGCTATGGCAGATGCTCAAAGCATCTAAAAGATCATGCTTATAACTGCCTGGATGTTTGGCTGGTCAAGCAAGCTCCTGGTTCTTCTCCACCACCCTCACCTCCTTCGCCGACCTCAGCACGCTCGCCTGCATCAGTATATAGTTCAACCGATCATATATGCCATCAGGGGTGTAAGAGAAGTTTCATGTACAGTACATATGATGGATCCATGTACATCCATGCATGTGAGGTTATAGGTCGGGCGGTGACCTGAGCGTCGGTGATCTCGACGGCGAATCCGTCGACGATGGCGAGCGAGGACTTCTTCCAGTAGGTGTCGGGCTGGAGGAGCTTGGCGAGGAGCTTGTCGTGCTTCTGGCTCAGGTACGCGTCCAGCGTCGCCGACCCCTGCTTCGTCCTGCACCCAACCCAACAAACCATCCATCAAAACCGCGCACATATATTGCACACGAAGATGCAAGCCATTATATTTTTGTGCAAGGTATACAGACCGATCGGCCCTCAGGCGCTCGTAGACAGGGTCGAAGTTCATGAACACGAAGTACACCTCCTGCTGCGGCTTCGCCATTGCTCCCACTCGTTGGATTCTCTCTTCCTCGAGCTACACGGGAAGCTAGGTAGAAGTACTAAGGTTTTCAGTGCGGGTAATGACTAATGATATGAGTGAGAGAGCAAGGCTTGGTTCCATATCATTGCTATGGGCCGCTATTTATAGCCGGGGGAGAGGAGGTGGTCACATGCTGATCATGTCACCGGCCGGGAGGGAGCTAGCTGCATCTTTCTTACTGAGTCCAGATTAGCCTAGATCTAGAGTGGTTAGTCAAATTAGCGAAAGCGCGACGCAACTAACAAACATGCAGCCAACTGCGCGAGCTTAGGCCGGCTTGAACTTGGTCAAGGGAATCTCGCCTATAAAAAGCGCACGCACATGCATGTGCGTACGTCCAGCCACTAGTTAACCAACCCTTACTTGTCCATATAGCCAGCTTGCTGCAGGCACTGTGGCGCGCATGTATATTTTATGTGGGTTGCAGTTGGATTGCTGGAGAAGATAGAGTATATACATACACATTTTTTTGTATGATTCGTGGGTAATATCCAATAGAATGTCTCTGATGGTTGGGAAGACAGGAGGGGGCATGGGATGGTGACGCAGGCCTGCATGCAGGCGCAGTGGATATGTACGTAGCATGGAATCTCGCACAGAGCTGGAAGAGGTCAAGGACTCGAGATCTCTGCGCTGCACCTGGGACTCAGAGGGAGAGGCGCTGTAGGCCGGAGACTGGCCGGATTGTACGCATGCATGTCGTCGCAGCTGGTGCTGGTCAGTACCAGATCCGGATGGGATGGGGTGTGAGTGTGAGCAGAGCGCGCAGCTCGCAGTACGTACGGGCGCGTGCATGCATGCATATGCATGCGACGCAGAGCTGGCTGCCGCCCGGCTGCTGCGTGCATGGCCAGAGCGAGAGGAGAGGAGAGGGCCCGGACCGATCGGATCCGGCGCAAGGACGGCACTGGCCGGCAAGGATCTCGGCGAGGGGCCGAGATCGAGCTAGCTGCCATGCATGCACATTTTTGGTAATGCTGTACACTTGTATGTTTGGATCTCTAGAAACGTGCCGAGTCGCTGATCATGCATGCACGACAGGCTACATTTATACCATGCATGCTAAGCTTGTCTTGTACCTTTTTTTCTGGAAGTAGGGTCATTGCATCCTCGGATGTATGCAAGGCAATCAAAGCTCGAGTGCACTTTTTTTTTTTTTGCGCCGTGTCACTTCGTAGGCTGCTGCAGGCTCCAGCCTAATGAGTTTAATTAGTCCGCGACACGACCTTGATATTTGGAAACCATCTGCAGTGCCCAAGAGGACAAGACCTCGTCATATCACTCCACGAGTTATTGAGTTTGGCTTTGAGGCAACGTACGTACTGGCTAGCTAGCCAGTGTACGACAAGTGATCGACGTCGGGCCGGGCCCGGGCATTGATGAGGCCCACGTGTACGTGTTGGACACCTGCCGTCCAGCGAAAGGTCGTCGGAGCTGTGGGGGGCTGGTTTCCCACCGGGGCATCACATGCTCGCTACGCCGCCTGCCTCCACCACTTCCGTCCAACTTTCGGGTCATTTCCGGGGTCCTACGCTGAGCCAAGAGAAAGACTTTGTTGGCGCCTCTCCCTTTGTCGTTCCATCGATGGATGCCTCCACGGCAACAAAACTCTGTGGGCTGTGGCATGAATGCATGCAGGCGTACGGCCTCAACTCCTGAAAACAGCTTGCATGCAAGAAGCAAGAAGCAGGCACGTGCACGTTTGTGCCTAGGCCTTGCTATTTTAAGTCTCATGCTCCGTTTGAAATCGTGGAGCCTTTTCAAAATCGCTTGTAGGCCTGTCCACCCACTTCCCAAACTGTGACCAACCTGGCATACCTATTTTCCTCTTCCAACCAGCTAACTATTTTCCCATTAATTGCTCAACAACAACAAAAACAATCCTTACAAGTACTACTCACTAATAGGGTGAGCGTCTGCCCTCAAAGAACGGAGGGGGCGGGGGCGGGGGCGGAGGCGTCGCTTTCCATTTGTCTGGCGGAAAAGCACGACGACGGAGGCTAGAGGGTCGTGAGGGAGAGCGGGCAAAAGAGTCGAGGGTTTTCTCCCCGACCTATCGACACGGGGAGATCTAACCGGAGGTGGGTTGTGGAAAGGTCAGGGATCTTCCTCCCTCACGTGCAACCAAATTGGGATGTTTGCTTGCCCAGGGCCAACTCAGCCTGTGGTTTACCCACCCGGGGAAAAGGCAGGGATCCCCTGAGATCCCTTACAACCAACCGGTTCAAGAAATACATGTCTTAGAAGGGATCGTAGTTTTAAAAATCAAACCAGACCGGTGGTCCGACCAAATATACCGGAGTCGAGGCCTCGTTCGGTTATTAAGGTGTGTTGGTCTTTTAGAAAAAAATGGTGAAACATCCAGAAAAATGGTCAAACCTTCAACCTTGAGCCAAATCATGCCCAAAAGCACTTCACGAACTGGGCTAGCCCCGAGTTGTGATATATTGATTGACTACATCTGGTATTAAGTGTATTCATTTGATCATAGGTTGTTTTTATAGAAAAAAGGCTTTAATATTCATTTTTTCTTCACTATGGAACCGGCTGAACCGGCGGTCTGACCGGTAAAAACCTAAACTGATAGCCTCACCGGTTTGATTTTCGGTCCGGTTTGGAAGGGGTATAGCTAGAGCGACTAAAAGCCCAAACCTTCCAGGCAAAACCTCAATAGGGAACCGAGAGCAACTCAAGTACTAGTGATCATTCATGTTGCACGATCATTAGCTAGAGCTGCACATGATACCTACGTAACCAGAGAAGAAGTCATTGCACGCAATTAAAACACACTAACATGTTTGTTGTCAAAAAAGCTTCATCGTAGTCAGAATAGAGTAGTAGATTGTTTGGCGAGATACAACCATACCAAGTGTAGCACAGCTGTGTGGCTACACAGACAACCCCCATGTACTGAGGAATTCTTGCTTCTAGACTGTAACTCTATACTTCTGGAATAAGACACTTTTACGCTCGTAGAAAAACATGTTTGTTGTCAAAAAACAATTCATTGTCCATCCGGGTGAACATGAGAGCCAAACCCCTTCCCCATGCAAAAAAAAAAAAAAAACTACCACTCTAGCATACATAGGACTCATCATGCATGAGTTCATGATGGTGCTTCATATAATTGGAGTGCACAGGCTATATTGTTATTGTTCGATTGATACTTGTCGACTGGACTACTGCACTAGTTTTACCTTTTGCCTTGCTTTCGGTGATAGTACGTGTGTGCACCATATGCATCTCACCACCAAAAACTTCTTCGTCATTTTTTGGCCGGCATACATTGATAATGCGTGCATGTATGGGCTGGCGCTACGAGGAAAGATTTGTTCTGGGTGGAGGCGCCAAGCATAACGTTGATATGGCGTCGAATGAAGTGGCAGTCATCTAGCGTATGGTCTATCTTCGCGAAACGATACACACTACGTTTTTTTTTTCTTTTTTGATGGTGATTGAGGGGTCGATGCACACGACGTATTTTTTACAGAGCGATACACACTACATTTTTTTTAGTAACGGCATCCTTTAGTAAGTGCAAAGATTCAAAGGAATACGAAAAATATCGGGCAAATCTAAGAGCAACACATGGCACCCGGTAGAAAGAGAGGATGCCGCTTTGGCGAGGTTATGACCCTTTACATTAAACTGTTTGTTTCTCGTGGATAAATTTGACGTCTCGAAACGAACAACGTTGAAAGTTGATCTCTCGTTTTTGAGAACTGGCTGTCACCTTGAACGTGCTAGCCCACCCGGGTTCGAGACTCAAGTGACCCGTGGTGTTTATAGTTCCTTCTATAAAAATATGCTTCCATGGGCTAGTCTTGGGTGGTCTTATTTTTTCTAAAAGTGTTGATCTCTCGCAGAATAGTAGCATACCGACAAGGAGTATCAGATGCAATGTTAGCCACCACTTTTAGGCAGTCGGAAGCAATGCACAAACGGGTTGAGGTATAGATCCGTAGCTAATGTCTAGGGCATATCTAGATGTGCCCTAATTATTGCACATCTAATTGACTCAATGAAGCACAAAAAAGAAAAAATAATACCAACATGAACCTTCGCGTAAAACCATTAGTATAGGACTTTAGATGTACAATACTTATGACACATTTAGATATGCTATAGCAAAACTGAATGCCAAAGCCTCTTTGCATCACGATAAACACTACGTAGTATACCTGAAAAAAGATCTACATAGTACGCTACTAGATGCTTGGCACTAGCGACAAAGGGCCAACCATGCAAAAGAAAAAAAGGACAAAGGGCCAATCATGCACAAGCAGCGAGCCCGGCCACTAGCCAGCACCAGCCCCAGCCCGGCCCAGTAAGTCGACAGCACTTACCTACTTCCTAGTATTATCTAAACCTAATTGCTAGCTGCCCCTCCTCCCTAGCCGCCCCTCCTCCTCCCTAGCCGCCCCTCCTCCTCTTCCCTTCTTCGCCGCCGCCTGAGGCAGCCGCCGGGCAAGCCCGGGGCGCCAAGGATGGTGGCGGCGGGGCCTCGGTTGCCCTGCCTCTGCGTGGGGAACCCCGGATCTGGAGCGGCGGCTTCATCGGCAAGGCACGGCCGGCTAGCAGCCGTGCGGGCGATGGATCTGGCGTCCCGGCCGCGCGGGCGGCGGGATCCGGTGGTCGTTGGCGGCCGGCGGCGGTTTTTGCGGTGGCCGGTGCGCGCGATCTGGCGTCTCCCCTCCTCCCCTGTTTGGCGTGCGGGCCAACCTTGTCGGGCCGCGCTTCCTTGGGTCGCCGGTTCTGTACAGGAGGCGCTGATGGTGACGGGGATCTAGTTCGGGAGAAATCCCTGGTCGGCCATGGCCGGCCGCGTCGACGGCGACGCCTGAGGGCGCCGTTCCCCTCCTTGGAGGCATCAGTACGGACTGATCCCCTCACTTCCCCTTCCCCTAGGTCTCCCGGGCGAAAGCCCTAACTTTGTTGGGCGGCGACGGCGCTCACGGCGCCGTTCCCTTCTTGAAGGCGCCGCTTTGGGAACCTTGGGGCTGGGTGGCGCTTGTGGGTGGTGGGCGACGGCGGTGGTGCGGCCCTATCCTAGCATGGATCTGCGTCTGTTGCTTGGAGATGGACTCACGTAGGTGGAGGTCGTCGTTTGGCGTCATGGTGACGTCGATGGCGGAGGCACCTACCAAGGTTGGCACCTCAACCTGCTCTGAAGATGGACTAGTGGAAGATGGCGGCGACGACACATGTGAGTGCGTCAGACCGGTTTGTGCCCCGGACCCGGTATGTGGCTCGGTCGGGGCCTCCGGCTTTAGATGTCAGGCTTAGGTGAGAGGTCTGGGTATTTGGCCCAGCTTGCACCCCTTTATCATATGGATTGGAGTAGCGGCAGATGTTACCAAGATGGCGGATTCAGGCATATTGTTGTACTACTTTGTAAGGTCCTCGAGAATAATCAATAAAATGGCCGTATGCATCTCTCAGATGCAGAGGCCGGGGGTCATCCTCCTTTTCTAAAAAAAATTCTAAACCTAATTTGATCCTATCCTGAATAGTGGGCTTTAGTTTGAGCCCTCAGATTGTTACATGAATCCACGGTGCTCTTCGTTTGCCGACATACAGTGACAACACTGCCCACTCCCGTTTCTACATGGACGTGCTGTAGATAGCCTTGGAGTGGTGCGGAGTGGATATACCTATACGTACGTACCTAAACGTCCACTGATCAAAAATGCATGCTCATGTTTTGACAGCTTTAATTGTGACGTTGCTATCTACCGCTAGTGACCCACATGCTGTCACATAAACTACAGCGTACAGTGGCTACAAGCCACGTGAGATCGAGCTGACGTTGGCGTAGTGCTCCAGATAACATGCTTGGGAGCGCGCAAGTCAACAATGGCGACAGTGGGGGCATGCGCGCAATAGCTTTGCTAGCAGACGCAGCGCGGCGACGCATGCGACGCCGGGCGGCCGGTGCATGAATATGGCCGACGACCTGCACGCGACTACGCCGGGCGACCGAGCGGCAGTAATGTGAGGGAATGGATAAATCCATGTAGGAGGTTAGGTAAATCGTAGCTATCGGTGGATGGCCGAAAAAGCTTCTTCTCCGTCCCGGACACCATCAGCTAGCTTTGCCCTTGGTTACCCAGTTTATTGACTCGAGCGGCCTCGGTTGAACTATCACTGCAGTTTTACCTGCCCAGTCTAACGTTTTCTTTTGGTTTCTACAAATAGGTGCTCTTCGATTCGCCAACATGGACCGCCCAAATGACAGTTTCCTTTTATTTCTCAGTTTATCTAAAAATAAATTTTCACTTTGTTTTCTTTATCTTTGTTTTCCTATTTGTGTCATGTTTTCATTTTCTTTTATTTCTTACTATTTTGTGTATCCTTATATTTATTTTACTTTTTTCTTTTACCGTTTTATTATACTAGTAATTATGTTTTTCAATAAATGTAAGCATTTTTGTGACATATAAATCTAATCACCATGCATAGTTTGTCTTATAAGTGAACATTTTATGATACACATCATTTAAAAAAAATGTGAAATGCACTGAAGTGTGTTGTGATTTTTACCAAATACATTAAACATTTTTAAATGCACAATTAATATTATTTAGTTACATGAACAAATTATCTTTTATTTTTTAAAATAGAACTTTTGTATTACGTTAACACTTTTTAAATAAATGATGAGCATCATTTCAAATGCATGGTGAATGTTCTAAAGAAGATATGAAGATTTTTGGTATACGGAATGATTTTTTTTCAAATATTTGATAAACATTTTTAAATAGATTGTAAACTAAAAAATTCACTTATGTGGTGAATTTTTAAATAAGAGAACAAAATTTTATCGGCGTGTTGAAAATTAGATCAAATATGGGAAGATTATTTTTAAAGTATTTATTACTATTTCCAATATGTGATGAATCTTTTTTAAATATGTGATGCACATATTTTCAAATACGTAATTATTTTCTAAATACATTATGAACACTCTAAATACGTAAGAAAGAGTTTACAAACAACATTTTTTAAATAAAGCGATGAATGATTTTCAAATGCAGCGTTTTTTTATACATTCTATTAGCATTTCTGGAATATGCAATGAATACTTTTTAAATGTATGATGAAAACTTTTAAGTATGTGAGGAACATTTTCAAGTATGCAGTGAATGACTTTTCATATACACTCTCATTTAAAAAAAATACTCCTTACACTTGAAATACTCGATGATCGTGTTTCCAAAAATGCATTGTATAAAATAGGTTGAAAATTTTGGAAAATACTTGGAAACTTTTTAAAACTGCATGTTTTTTTCATGAAAATACTACGATATTTTAGCAAAAAAAAAGTAAGATTACTGAACAAAAACGAAACAAGAAAAGGAAAAAATGCATGAAAATAAGACCCTGCTGCTATTTTGTGCCCGGCCCTGGTGGGGTGTGCTGCAGGTGACGCAACCTTAGCACTTGCAACGAGCCTGGCGGCTTCTTTTACTCATTGGGGTGTCATAAAAGAAATTAAAGCTTGGGCAACTTCTTTTACTTATTGTAATTTTACTCATGAACTTAGAAGCTCGAATTTTGAAGCTAATAAATTGGCTAAGTATGGTGTGTCATTAGATCAGGTAAGGCATGTTAGGTTAGGATCTCCTCATGATCCTATGTTCACTCTAAAAAGGAGAACTAGCAACGACGCACCTGTTTGTGCGGCAAATTGAAACATTCAGGGTCAAATTCAGATTTGCCGAACCAAAGCACGGGAGCTATATGTCTCGCCTACAGGGCAACGTTACTGGGCGGCCTCAATATTGTAGCTGAGCTCGCATTCTTTTTTCCTTCGTTTTTTTATGAATTTTTACTGTTTTTGCAGGCTTACTTTTGTTTTTCCAAGGCTTTATTCGACTTTTATTTTTATTTGGGTTTTGTCTTTCTTTATTAGGTTTTTTTCAACACATGTGTATGTTTTTCATACACATTGTATATTTTTCATATACATTAAGAACATGTCTTTATACATGTTCTGCATTTTTTAAATACATGAATTTTTTTAAATATAGGTTATGATTTTTTTTCGTATAGATTGTATATTATTTATATACATGTAATGTTTTTGTATATTCGTTTAACATTTTTACACGTACTTGTTTTGAACATTTTTTTGAATACGCGTTACACATTTTTCAATACATGTTAAAACATTTTTTTATATGATACGAAACTTGTTTAAACTATGCGAACATTTGTTTCTAATGGATAACTTTTAAGAAAAACACAAAATGAATTTTTTGAGATATGTGAATATTTTGTATATGTAACATACTTTTATTTGAATGGTTTGAAACATTTTTTTGAATTAAACAACTATTTTTTTAGCATTGCATAATTTCATGTACATTTTTTTGAAACATGTGAAGAGTTTTAAATAACACTTGCAATTTTTTGAATGATACATAATTTTCTAAAAGTTCAGCGAACATTGTTTACAAGAACATTTTTTAATGTGTGATGAACAATTTTAAAAAGTTAACTAGTATTTTCATAATATATGTATTTTGTACTTTTCAGAAAACAAACAAAAGGAAAAAAAAGGTACATGCACAATGTCAATGTGATAAAACACTTGGTTACTTGGCCGGCCTACTCCCTGACCCTGCTGGCGGTGCGTTCTTCTCTCTCGCATAAAGCGAGACATAGACTGGCCCGCACCAGAGGCCCTTTTCATCAGAGCACAGACGTAAGCCTTGTGGTCACCAAGGCTCGTTCAGCCACGAGGCAGAGGCGAGAAATGAATCCATCAATTGACCGGTCATGCATTTCTCAAAAACCAAATTGACCGGTCATGCACACAGGCAGTGCGTGTGCGTGTGTGTGTGCGCGCGCGCGTGCGTATGTGTGCGTGTGTGTGTGTGTGTGTATGTTAATTTTACCTCCCCATGACTCCATGAGGCGAGGTGAGTCAAGAGATTAACTTAGGCGACAATTTGACGATGAAGAGTTGACGAGCATTGGCGGATAGCATGCACCTTTTGTTCTTGTTCCCAAGTCGCGAACCGCCTATCCGATCAGTCTTCGTCGTCAATCTTTCCCATGATTCCATTATTTGGTCGTAATCAACATCAGATGGCCGATATTGATCATATGGTTCTTCACACCTTGCAAACTTCATCGGACATGGATTATGTCCGCAGTTTATCTAATAGTGTATGCATGAATACTCTCCATATCCTATGAACTCTACTACGTGTTTCATCGATGGCTTGAAGCTGCAGTATGCATTGGTTGTGAATCAGAAGCCTAGAGATCTTGAGTGCACGTATGAGCTCACGCTGCTACATGAAGAAAAGATGGGATGGTTCCCCTGTTTCTAGTGCTAATAGGGGTGCACATGCTCTCCCTATGCCATTTTCACTGTGTCCCAAAGCTAGTGTGATAAGAAGTACATTGAAGTTTCTCCATCATTTCTTGTCGAGGACAAATGGACCGAACTGTGTAACTATAATAGGGCCTAGGCCTTATGCTTCATTTGCAGTAAAAGTGGTTGCCTCACCACCAACACAAGCAATCTGTTCAATTGCTTGTGGTGGAAGAACTCATCGACACTTGAAGTCAGGAATCTCTGAGGCATTCACTCTTAAATCCTGAGGATAGTGGGAGGCTGCTAACTTCACTCCTTTGATCATATAAAACACATCGTGCATGCCTCTGATCAATTTCAAAATTTTGAAGTGAAAAATGTATGGAATCTCTGAGCGTTGCATGGTCAAAACATCTCTTGAGGACTTTTATGCAAACTTTTTCAAGACCTTTGGATTCTCATGATCTAGTATATTCATCCTTACCTATCCATTCACTAGATACGTCCCTCTTCTTTGTTTTCTTGTTCCCGATGCCTAGTCTGGTAGGTCAGTTAGACATCCTATTTTCTCAGGTATCTTGATGCCAAAGGGGGAAGGGCAAGCTTGGTGTTGTGGTGAAGTACCCACTACTTGTGCCAAGAGGCTCTTTGTTCGTTGCGGCCTCACTTTTTTGCACTGTGCAAGGGTAAGCCTTGCCTCATATAATTCTTCCCCATACCCCATCTGGTGTGGGAACTTCTAGCACTAGATTTGTCATTTTTTTTCATCTTGATGCTAAAGAGGGAGAAGGAGTTGTAGATCTAGATTAGCTTTGCGAGAGCTCTAGTGAGCTAGTTATTTAGAGAGAGGGAGGGGAGAGTTGTAACTCAGAGGGAGTTATAACCATGGTTTTGTGAATTGCAAAACTTTCTCCTTTCGAGATCAATTGTGGTCATCTTAATGTCTAGCATACTCCATTTTATCTTCCTTGTGTGCTTATATCTCATCTGACTCATGATTATCTACATCTATCTGTTGCATGTGCATTCATCCTCATGCACGTCTTTCACATGATGCCATAAAAGGAGAAAAGAGTTATTCTTACCTAATCTTTTTGCAGGTTCATATCCCTCCATAAGTGGTATCATGCATGAATCGTATCCACTGTGTGTGTTCCCTTAGGGTAATGCCCCTCGTAGTTTATACATGTTTTCAACTGGCATTTACCTTTATGTTTGGTTAATGGACATCCACTAGGATTCATGTGATATAGAAGTGTTTCTCATATATCCAAATGAATGTACATTTATATTCCAAAAGCAAATTTTAAATAATGCACAAATTTTGGGGCAGCTCTTTTATATCATATGTATCTCAATGCATCATGATCTTGATGATTAAACTTTATGTGAAGCTTTGAAGTTTATTGTCATCAATTAACAAAAAGGGAGATGTTTGAAAGTGTATTCTAGTTCCTTAGGTGAATTTTGGCAACTAATATCACATATCTCAAGGGACTAATGCTCATAAAGTCTATTTCCGATTGTGTCCCAAAAGATACAACATAGGAAATGAATGACGGCCCCGATTATTTCAGTGAAAAGCGTTGTCCAAGACGAGGACTTAGATTTTAGTTTCAAAATCCATTGAGTCCATATGTATGTCAATAGTATAAGAGGATCAGGGTGCTAAGCTGAGTTTCTTTCTCCACGTTTTTAAAGATCAAACTCCAAAGCCCTAAAAAAATCCTTCATTTTTCCCACTACATCTTTGCATTACTCTATCTGGAGCCTCTGAACCGTTTCCCTTCGGATCCTCCAAAGCACTCCCATAGATAGCCCTCGGTGTCACTTTGCTCATTCTTCTTCTACTGCTCGAACATTCCAAACCTTTTTCAGTCTGAATTGCCAAACGACTTCCAAAGCGTGTGCGCGCAGGTGAGTTGTTGGTTAGTTGGAGCCTCCGAAGTACTTTTGGTCATATCCTCTGAGCTATTTGAAAGTTGCCACCTTTAGCTTTGTCGACCATTATGTACTAAACCTTAAGAACCTCCGAGATTTTCTAAAAAGTGTGTAACAATTAGATTTTTTTTGTTTCCATCCTATATATAGCCCCACGTATATCATTAGTTCACTCAAAGCAACAAACATTCAAATCATGTTTTCTGAGAGAGAATTTCACCTTCTTATTGTTGGAGTTGTGTCGAATATAGTGTACAAGGTAGGTTACAGTTGGACTTGTAGTTGTATTGTGTTTGGATAGGATATGGAGTCGTGTCCTAGTAGGACACTTGTATCCTAGGCCTCTCATATATAGCGGGGGTAGACACACGATGTAACCTATGCCAACATAATAGCACTGAAACGCAGGGGAAGCCGGCGGCATGTGCCGGTGTCCAGGGCGATCGGGTGTGGTATTGTAGCGGTGTCATGGGGAGGAGCGCCCATAGTCAGGCCCCGGAATGTAGCCATATCGGTGAACCTCGTTAACAAATCTCGGTGTCGTGCTCTTGTGATTGCTTGGTCTTCGGATGATCGATGGTAATGCCTCGGATTTATTCTAACAAGTGGTATCATGAGCTAGGTTATCTGAAGGTTGTGGATTGTTGATCTAAAGCAGGAGGTTTTGAAGAGATCGTGGTTGCGGAAGCTGGTCGATGGCCTAGCTGGCGGAATCTTGTCTCGGCGATCGTGTGGGACACACAACAGGGAGCAGCAAGACGATCTGGTCCAAAACAGGAGCGATCGGTTCGCAAGCAGGACTATCGGCGAGATCAAGTCGCTCTTGGCAAGAAGCGTTCGGCGGCGGCGGTTGTCAGATCGATATGATCATGGCGAGTTGCAGTGCAACGGCTGCAGCCGTGTACGGAGCAAGCAGCAGGGCAGTATGGGCCTAGTCGCGGCCGTGAGGTGCAGGCCGCTGGTGGGCAGCTCAGGTAGGCAGCGTACACGGACTGTCGCAGCGTAGCTGAAGCCTTAGGTTGTTGTAGCGGAGAGGCGCAACGTGCAGCTGTTTGGAGTCTGTACGTGTACGTGTACGCAACCCGTGCGGCAGCAGGAAACGGATGCATTGGAAGCCAAGCGAACGTGTTAAGCGAGATTTGTTTGTGAAAAAACGGCACAAGGACAGAGTCTGGTCGTGACTAGTTTGATATCAAGAAAGAAAGGAAAAGATCCAGAAGCTATGTACGTGTGGTGAATTAAGAGTTTGATCTTTTATGGACTGTTCACGCGGGAAGGCTATGGGGGAGTTTGCTTTGATTTTTCTTTGTCGATACACGTTTGTGTATGGATGGCGAAGGTCACGGTGGTGGCTTGAGTCTGGAGCATGTCATGCAGTCGGACAGGTTCGGCTGGGTCGGACTAGACAGTCTGACGGATCGACGCAAGTCGGTTGGTACAGAAGGCGGTGGTGGGATCGGCGACAATGACATAGGAGCGTGATGCTGATGGTGACCGACTTCTGGGCGTGGAAACATGTGGCACAGGCCTGAGGGCTTGTGTGACTTCGACAAGAGTCTGGCGCGGGGTTGATTCAAGACGGCGTACGCATGAGAGCTTGAAGTTGATGGGGCGCAAGGGTGGACTGATCATCTACCATGGAGTCATGTTGAAGGTGGAGCTGAGGTCTGACGGAAGACTTCATTCAGTGCTGATTGAGGGGCTACGACGTAAGAGCTCAGAGAGTCGAAGCCTATTTCAGCGGGAAAAGCGAGTGACATGCAGTTTGGACTGGAGACCAGTGGTCTGATGGAAGCATGAAACTCGTCATCGGTCGGTGATGATCGGTGGTACTCTACAGTGGGGGTTGAGTGATGTGGGTGCGCGGCCCTTGAGACTCGACCGGGACAGCGGAGGCTCGACGCGGTAATAGCGGCGAGGCGTGCGGTACGCACGGGACATGGAGACGGGCCAGGGCTCTGGTGGTCATACATGTGGTGAGACAACTGCGGATTTGACTCGGGATGACTACAAGTCACGGTGAAATTCCTTCATGCTTCAGACGGATGGTCAAGAAAAGAGCGGTGATATTGAGTTCAGGTAACTCTTATGTGTGACACCCAATATGTGAGTTGTTCACTTTCACGCAGGTCAGTGATCAGTATGTGATGGTGTTGGACGGATACTCTGAAAGTTGGGAGCACAAACTAGAGTAACAAGGAACTTAATTTTGCTCGAGTGTTGACTATGGTAAAGAAAAGAAGGGACTACAAGTTGCAGATGGAGTCATATGGAATCTTTGGAGTAGTAGCGGTACTCATGGGATAAACTCAAGTCCAATGTACGTGGAAGTTTGACGCATGGACAAATCCAGGGTGGTGGAGTATATTCGTCAAGGTGGAGTTTATTGGAGTTGTGTCAAATATAGTGTACAAGGTAGGTTACAGTTGGACTTGTAGTTGTATTGTGTTTAGATAGGATATGGAGTCGTGTCCTAGTAGGACACTTGTATCCTAGGCCTCTCATATATAGCGGGGGTAGACACACGATGTAACCTATGCTAACATAATAGCACCGAAACGCAGGGGAAGCCGACGGCATGTGCCGGTGTCCAGGGCGACAGGGTGCGGTATTGTAGCGGTGTCATGGGGAGGAGCGCCCATAGTCAGGCCCCGGGGATGTAGCCATATCGGTGAACCTCATTAACAAATCTCGGTGTCGTGCTTTTGTGATTGCTTGGTCTTCACGGTAATGCCTCGGGTTTATTCTAACACTTATGCTAAGTTCAAAGGGTTTTCTTCACCAACACTCAAGCCACTCCTTTGAGCTCTAATCTCCCTCCTTGATTTTCACTCGTACCTCTCCAATCAAAAGTCAATATCTTAAAGAGGTTTTGAGTGTGGAGGAGATTATCTTTTAAAGCTCAAGAGCAAGATTTTCATCACTAAGCAACCACAATCTTGTGAATTTTAGAGGGTGTGCCCCTCCTAGATCGGTTATGTGTTCTTGTGATCCTTCAAGGTGTGAAAGAACCAAGGAGTTTATATGACGCCTAAAGGTCGCCTACTTTGTCAAGATCTACCTCGAGTGAGGCTAGACCTTTGTGGTCGTATGCCATAATGTCATAGGTTGTTTTCTCCATTGCGGCCCCTCTGTGGGTGTAGTCCCACGCGGACTCATGGATCTCGCAACTGAGATCTTAAGCATCTTAGAACCTTAGTGGTTCGAAGCCTCCATCAATGCGAAGTAGGATAGCGCCAATTATCCAAAAATCGGAAAGACAAAATCTATCGAGCCAACAAGTGTTTGTGTTCTCTAACATTAACTCTTTACATATGAAAGTTAATGTCTTCCTTCGTTATATTCTTGTAGACTTGCTTGTGTAGGATGTTTGTAGGCTACACGTAGAAAATCTTAAAACTGTCAAGATCTTTAAAACTGGGAAAAGAGTCATTGTAGTCTATTCACCCCATCTAGATATACTAACGATCCTACAATGCAAAATAGTTCTTATTGTTCTTGGCGAGAACTCATGCGAAGACAATGTGACCACTCACCTAAGGGGTGCACGGGATATAAAGAGGTTCGATACACATACAAAGGACGCCAAACAGCTGTCTCTAGGGGCACATAATCACGTTGGAACACACTACACGGTTGGTACATTGTGAAACACCTTGACGACGGGGAATAAGAATCCATAACGCGGGCTGCCACTTCGCTGGTCATCGAACTGTCGCCACACACTTCCTGTGCCAGGACGCACCACCGTTGTTGATATCCTTTACCTGTCGCCCAAAGTCTCGTGTTGTAGGTGCTGCCGACCACCGTCACTCCACCACAAGGAGCCCCGCCGCCCCTTCACTGGGGATCGTGAGGCTTTGCAAGCTCCCCCCCAGTCTCCTCGCCTGGAGGGGGCGACTTTAGGAAGTTATTGACAACCCTTTCTTATGCAGACGAACCAAATTAACACTTGCCATGTTGAGCTCCGAGTGCACATCTCTTCTCTCAAGTTTCCTATCTAAATATAAACCGATCTATTTTTCATCATATCCGAATTCAGATTTGACCGAAACTGCAGCGTCATACTTAAATAGAGAACATAGTGAAAACCACCTTAAAACACGTGCATTCCTGGTTAGCCCAACTCCCTTCCCCTCCCCTCCGTTGCCCCCCGCGCGGGCGACGGAGGGGCTGATAACCCACAAGTATATGGGATTGCAACAGTTTTCGAGGGTAGAGTATTCAACCCAAATTTATTGATTCGACACAAGGGGAGCCAAAGAATATTCTGAAATATTAGCAGTTGAGTTGTCAATTCAACCACACCTGGATAACTTAACATCTGCAGCAAAGTATTTAGTAGCAAAGTAGTATGGAAGTAACGGTAACAGTGGCAAAGGTAATAGTAGCAATATTGTAGTGATTGTAACAGTAGCAACGGAAAAGTAACTAAGCGGAGAACAATATGTGAAAAGCTCGTAGGCATTGGATCGGTGATGGAGAATTATGCCGGATGCGATTATTAATGCAACAGTTATAACATAGGGTGACACAGAACTAGCTCCAATTCATCAATGTAATGTAGGCATGTATTCCGAATATAGTTATACGTGCTTATGGAAAAGAACTTGCATGACATCTTTTGTCCTACCCTCTCGTGGCAGCGGGCTTCTAATGGAAACTAAGGGATATTAAGGCCTCCTTTTAATAGAGTACCGGACCAAAGCATTAACACATAGTGAATACATGAACTCCTCAAACTATGGTCATCACCGGGAGTGGTCCCGATTATTGTCACTTCGGGGTTGCCGGATCATAACACATAGTAGGTGACTATAACTTGCAATATCGGATCAAGAACTCACATATATTCATGAAACATAATAGGTTCAGATCTGAAATCATGGCACTCGGGCCCTAGTGACAAGCATTAAGCATAGCAAAGTCATAGCAACATCAATCTCAGAACATAGTGGATACTAGGGATCAAACCCTAACAATAATAACTTGATTACATGATAAATCTCATCCAACCCATCACCGTCCAGCAAGCCTACGATGGAATTAATCACGCACGGTGGTGAGCATCATGAAATTGGTGATGGAGGATGGTTGATGATGACGATGGCGACGGATTCCCCTCTCCGGAGCCCCGAACGGACTCCAGATCAGTCCTCCCGAGAGAGATTAGGGCTTGGCGGCGGCTCCATATCGTAAAACGCGATGAATCCTTCTCTCTGATTTTTTTCTCCCCGGACGTGAATATATAGAGTTGGAGTTGAGGTCGGTGGAGCACCAGGGGGCCCACGAGGCAGGGGGCGCGCCCAGGGGGGCAGGCGCGCCTCCCACCCTCGTGGACAAGGTGTGGGCCCCCTGGCCTTGATTCTTTCGCCAGTATTTTTTATTATTTCCAAAAATAATCTCCGTGAAGTTTCAGGTCATTCCGAGAACTTTTGTTTCTGCACAAAAATAACACCATGGCAATTCTGCTGAAAACAGCGTCAGTCCGGGTTAGTTCCATTCAAATCATGCAAGTTAGAGTCCAAAACAATGGCAAAAGTGTTTGGAAAAGTAGATACGACGGAGACGTATCAACTCCCCCAAGCTTAAACCTTTGCTTGCCCTCAAGCAATTCAGTTGATAAACTGAAAGTGATAAAGAAAAACTTTTACAAACTCTGTTTGCTCTTGTTGTTGTAAATATGTAAAGCCAGCATTCAAGTTTTCAGCAAAGATTATGAACTAACCATATTCACAATAACACTTAGGTCTCATGTTTACTCATGTCAATGACATAATCAACTAGCGAGCAATAATAGCAAATCTCGGATGACAACACTTTCTCAAAACAATCATGATATGATATAACGAGATGGTATCTCGCTAGCCCTTTCTGAGACCGCAAAACATAAATGCAGAGCACCTTTGAAGATCAAGGACTGAGTAAACATTGTAATTCATGTTAAAGAGATCCAGTCATAGTCATACCCAATATAAATTAATAGTAATGAATGCAAATGACAGCGGTGATGACTCAACATAAAAGTAAATAGATAGGCCCTTCGCAGAGGGAAGCAGGGATTTGTAGAGGTGCCAGAGCTCGATTTTTGAAATAGAGATAAATAATATTTTGAACGGTATACTTTCATTGTCAACATAACAACCGAGAGATGGCGATATCTTCCATGCTACACACATTTTAGGCGGTTCCCAAGCAGAATAGTAAAGTTTATACTCCCCCACCACCAACAAGCATCAATCCATGGCTTGCTTGAAACAACGAGTGCCTCCAACTAACAACAGCCCTGCGGGAGTTTTGTTTGCAATTATTTCGATTTGGTTTGCATAAAGCATGGTACTGGGCATCCCGGTGACCAGCCATTTTCTCGTGAATGAGGAGCGGAGTCCACTCTTCTTGAGAATAACCCGCCTAGCATGGAAGATACAGACAACCCTAGTTGATACATGAGTTATTTGAGCATACAAAACAGGATTTCATTTGAAGGTTTGGAGTTTGGCACATACAAATTTACTTGGAATGGCAGGTAGATACCGCATATAGGAAGGTATAGTGGACTCATATGGAATAACTTTGGGGTTTAAGGGATTGGATGCACAAGCAGTATTCCGCTTAGTACAAGTGAAGGCTAGAAAGAGACTGAGAAGTGACCAACTAGAGAGCGACAACAGTCATGAACATGCATTAAAATTAATAAACATTGAGTGCAAGCATGAGTAGGATATAATCCACCATGAACATAAATATCGTGAAGGCTATGTTGATTTGTTTCAACTACATGTGTGAACATGTGCCAAGTCGAGTCACTCGAATCATTGAAAGGAGGATACCATCCTACTATACCACATCACAATCATTTTAATAGCATGTTGGCACACAAGGTAAACCATTATAAACTCCTAGCTAATTAAGCATGACATAAGCAACTATAATCTCTAATTGTCATTGCAAACATGTTTATTCATAATATGATGAATCAGGAACGATGAACTAATCATATTTACAAAAACAAGAGAGGTCGAGTTCATACCAGCTTCTCTCATCTCAACCAGTCCATCATAAATCGTCATAATTGCCTTTCACTTGCACGACCGAACGATGTGAATAATAACAATAGTGCACGTGCATTGGACTAAGCTAGAATGTGCAAGAATCTGATAAACAGGAGAAGACAAGGCAATATGGGCTCTTGGTTAAATCAACAATAATGCATATAAGAGCCACTTCAACAATTTCATTATGGTCTTCTCCTATCGACCCCCAAAGAAAAGAAAAGAAATAAAACTATTTACACGGGAAAGCTCCCAACAAGCAAAAGAAGAACGGGAAATCTTTTTGGGTTTTCTTTTAATTATTACTACTACAGCATGGAAGTAAACTAGCTAAAAGCTACTACTATTTTATTTTGGTTTTTCTTAAAGTTTTTCTAACACACAAGAAGAAAGCAAGAAAAATAAAATAAACTAGCATAGACAGTACAATGAAAGAGTATGAGCACCGACAACTAGAATGAGTGTGTGAACATGAATGTAATGTCGGTAAGGAATACGTACTCCCCCAAGCTTAGGCTTTTGGTTCTCCTTGAATATTACATTGGGGTGCCTTGGGCATCCCCAAGCTTAGACTCTTGCCACTCCTTGTTCCAAAATTCATCAAATCTTTATCCAAAACTCGAAAACTTCACAACACAAAACTCAGCAGAAAATCTCATGAGCTCTGTTAGCGAAATAAAACAAACCACTACTTTAAGGTACTGTAATGAACTTATTCTTTATTTATATTGGTGTTAAACCTACTGTATTCCAACTTCTCTATGGTTCATACCCCCCGATACTAGCCATAGATTCATCAAAATAAGCAAACAACACACGGAAAACAGAATCTGTCAAAAACAGAACAGTCTGTGGTAATCTGTATCAAACACAAACTTCTGTAACTCAGAAAAATATACCAAAATAGGACGACCTAGATAATTTTTTATTGATCTACTACAATTGGAATCAGTGTTTTATCACCTTCTGGTGATTTTTAACAATTGTTTTCGTGAGCAGAAAGTTTCTGACCTTTTCAGCAAGATCAAATAACTATCACCTAAGAAGATCCTATAGGTTTTACTTGGCACAAACACTAAATAAAACATAAAACCACCTCTAACCAGAGGCTAGATGAATTATTTGTTACTAAATAGGAACAAAAAGCAAGGAAAACGAATAAAATTGGGTTGCCTCCCAACAAGCGCTATCATTTGGCGCCCCTAGCTAGGCATTTTTTTATTGCAAGGATAATTCAGAAAACTGACAAAAAAAAACTATTTTTGCTTTATTTCAACTAAATAACAGAAAATAAAAGGAGGGTACAGAAGGTTGTGCTTTCTAACCTCATCCATCTCATGCTCATCAAAAGGAATCCACTAACAAGGTTGATCAAGTCTTGTTAACAAACTCATTCCGAATCACATGAAACCGGAGAATTTTCGAATAGCACTAGGTTACCTCAACGGGGATATGCACGTCCCCAATAATAAGAATATCATATTTCTTTTTGACAGTAGGAAGAGGAAATTCAAAACCTCCAATGGTAATCGATGAAATTTTTTCAATAGAATTGATACTGTGGACTTGAGGTTATTTCCTCGGAAAGTGTATCGTATGCTCATTACCATTAACATGAAAAGTGACATTGCCTTTGTTGCAATCAATGACAGCCCCTGCAGTATTCAAAAAGGGTCTTCCAAGAATAATAGACATACTATCGTCCTCGGGAATATCAAGAATAACAAAGTCCGTTAAAATAGTAACGTTTGCAACCACAACAGGCACATCCTCACAAATTCCGACAGGTATAGCAGTTGATTTATCGGCCATTTGGCAAGATATTTCAGTAGATGTCAACTTATTCAAATCAAGTCTACGATATAAAGAGAGAGGCATAACACTAACTCCGGCTTCAAGATCACATAAAGTAGTTTTAACATAGTTTCTTTTAATGGAGCATGGTATAGTTGGTACTCCTGGATCTCCTAGTTTCTTTGGTATTCCACCCTTAAAAGTATAATTAGCAAGCATGGTGGAAATTTCAGCTTCCAGCATCTTTCTTTTATTTGTGACAATATCTTTCATGTACTTAGCATAAGGATTCATTTTAAGCATATCAGTCAAACGCATACGCAAAAACATAGGTCTAATAATTTCAGCAAAGCGCTCAAAATCTCCATCATCCTTTTTCTTGGATGGTTTGGGAGGAAAAGGCATGGGTTTCTGAACCCAAGGTTCTCTTTCCCTACCGTGCTTCCTAGCAACAAAGTGTAACACCCCGGATGTAACTTCCCATATTGTAACTCCGACTCTTGCCATTTTCGGCTATGTGCTATGTTATTTCCTCCGTGGTCGGGTTTTGTTTTTCGTTTTTGCATTTTGTTCATGTCATGCATTTTCATATCATGTCATCATGTGCATTGCATTTGCATACGTGTTCGTCTCATGCATCCGAGCATTTTCCCCGTTGTCCGTTTTGCAATCCGGCGCTCCTATCTCCTCCGGCGCATCCCTCTTGTTTTCTGTCGTGTGCGGGTGTCAAACTTTCTCGAAATGGACCGAGGCTTGTCAAGTGTCCCTAGTATACCACCCGGAGACCACCGGTCAAGTTTGTTCCATTTGGAGGTCGTTTGGTACTCCAGCGGTTAACCGGGCATCCGCAAAGTCCATTTGAGTGTCCAGCAAAAACCCCCTCTAAACCAGCCCAAAACCCACCAAACTCTCCTCCATGCTCTAGGTCGTTCGATCACGATCGTGTGGGCGAAAACCGCACCTCATTTGAAGCCTCCTAGCTCCCTCTATCTATAAAAGAGCATCCCCTCCCGAAACGAAATCGCAGTCTAAACCCTAGCCTTCGTCCCTTCGCGCGCCGGACGTGTCCGTACGCCGCCGGACACAACCCGCCGCCGGCCGCAGCCAATACGGGCGCGCCACGTCACCCCGGGCGCTCTCTCTCTCCTCCTCGCGCCGCCGGCCCGCCGGGCCCAGGCGGGGC
>NC_057802.1:121120871-121150206 GCF_018294505.1 Triticum aestivum | reverse complement strand
CGCCTCCAACCCGCCTCTCCGACCGCCGCCCTCGCCTACGGCCGTCGCCGGCCGCCGTGCTGTGCCCCGCCGCCGTCGTGCGCCGCCACCGGCGTCGCCCCGCGCCTCTCCGACCGCGTCGCCCCTCTCCTCCCGTCGCCAGAGACGAGCTCCCTCGAGCTCTCTGCCTCGATCCGATCTGGAGATGAGAGCGTTGACTTTTCCCCCGAGCCCCTCAAATTTCCTAAGTTTTTTTGCATTTTGTTATTATATGCCTCTGTTCGTGATGCCATAACTCCTTGCATGTAGCTCCGATTCACGCGTGTAATATGTAAAAGTGTTCGCCTCGTGATGCTATTCATATTGTTCAATTGCACTATGTTCATTACAGGTCATCTTGATGCCCAAATCTCTGTTGGAAGAGGGCTAGTTGCTGTTATTCTCTGGTTCTTGACAGAACTTGGAGATTTGTCTTTTTGTATCATTTAATCTGTGCATCTTATGAGCATGAGCTCTACATGTGTTTTGAAGTATGCCATGCCATCTTTCCAAGGGTGTATGCCATGTATTTTTGTGATCTATGTGGTGACTAGCACAAGCATGCAAAGTAGGCCCCGTAATATTTCTGATTTCAGGGACTTAGTGATTTCTCTAAGTCCTCGTCTGCTGTTATTTTGTTGCCTTATAAACTTGACGCTACAGAGAGATCCATGCATATTTTCGAGATGTTCAGTAAGGATGTTTTGTAGATATATTTATAATTGAGCCATTCCTGCAATTGTTTGCAATTATGTAGTGACATAGCATGACTCAATCTTGCTCTACTTTTGCTATAAAATATTTCTGGCAGATTCTTAACATGATATGCAATTTTGCCAAGCTTATTGTAGTTGATCCAAACATGCTATGTAATTGTTCTTGCCATGGTTAGATTCATAAACATGCCATCTTACTGTAGGTGTGCTTGGTTTGTAGTACATTGCTCTGTAGTGAGTGCATCAAGCTCACAAAGAGGCCTACATATTATTATTTCTGCCATGCTCTGTTTTCTGCTAAGTCTGAAACCTGATAACTAAACTTGCTATGTTTACATGCTTGCCATCATATCTTCTGGTCCTTTTTGGCTTATGGTCAGTAAGGGACTTTTGTCATGTGCATTTAGTAGAACACTTCCATGCCTTGTTTTGCTATGTTAAGTTCCTGTAGCATGTTGATTTCATGCTCTGAACATTGCTACCTGATGCTGTTTTCTGCCATGTCCAGTTTTTCACCGTCTGTGAACCTGTTATCTTTTGCACTTTTGCCATGCTTGTTTGAGCTTGATATGTTGTGAACTAGCCGTAGCTCAGTGTTCATCTTTTGTCCAGAATCTCCTGTAGTTTACTGCCATGTGCTTTGTTGCTATGTTGGAGTGCTGTAGCACTGTTGTTTGTTGCATTTTAAGTGCTATCATGCTGTTAATCGCAGATTCGTGTCATCCTTGTTTTGCTTGCCATTTGCAAACCGTGCATCCGATTCCGGTGATCTTTATATCGATTTCGACCGAAATCACCTCATCTTTCCAGTGGCATGCTTGGTTTGCCAAGTTACTTCCATGTTCATCGTTTTCCTTCCGGAGCACGCATATGCATCGCATATCATATCTCGCATATCATACATGTTTTGCATCATGTTGCTTGTGCATTTCTCGTTGTTGATTGTGGTTCCGTTTGTTTGTGTTCTTGTCTTGGGTAGAGCCGGGAGATGAGTTCGTGAACGAGGAACCTGTTGAGTACGTTTACGAGGATCAAGCTTTCGACAACTCTGAGAACCTTGCAGGCAAGATGAGCACCCCTCGAAATCACTTCTATCTTTGCTTTGCTAGTTGTTCGCTCTATTGCCATGCGCCGCTACCTATCACTTGCTATATCTTGTCTCCCATTTTAGCCATGTCAGCCTCTAACCATCCTTTCCTAGCAAACCTGTCGGGGATATATCCCGCGGTATGACCCGGCCGGAATTGGCGACTCACTGGTGACCTGCCCGGAGCTTGGCGATTCACAGATAACCTTCCCGATCTTGGCGACTCATCAGTAACCCAGCGGGCGGGTCAGATGGACAACAAGGCTCAAAGCCCAGAAGGCCGGCTCACGTTATGATGGGCCGGATTAAGAGGAAAGGGATGGCGAATATTTCCTTTACGAGGAAGTAAGACCCGGACTTGTAATTAACTTGTAAGAGAAGATAGACTAGTCCTAGTCCTACTAGGACTCCACATGTAACCCGCCCCTCTAACTTATATAAGGAGGGGCAGGGCACCCCAAAGAGGGACAAGCAACAAGAAATAATCTCTAGGGCTAAGCACCGAGAGCAGGAGCCGGCGACTCTCCCGTGATCATAATGAGACCTAGCCTCAACAACACGTAGGGTTGTTACCGGATGATGTTTCCCGGGGCCCGAAGCTGTCTAAACCCTTGTCTTGTGCGTTGATCCGCCCTGCGTCTCTCATCCCAATCAACCCCTCTCAAGCTACTACATAGATGCACTGGCCTCACGACTAAGTCCTCACGCTAAGGACATCTACCGTGACAATTCCACGACAGTTGGCGCCCACCGTGGGGCAGCCACGGTGGTGTTGAGTTCTTGGAGGGATTTCTTCAGGGATCGAGAAACTCACAGTGTGCCAGACGAAAAGAGCCGGTGCTGAAGATAACATCATCGACAAACAGTCAAAGCGAGAGATCAAGAGAAAATTAGGGTTGTGTTTATGCGCCGGCGCACACGATCAGAGGATCCGTTGAGGCCGGGTTAATTTCCGTGGCCGCTGCAAGTCGAAGTCCCGCATCTGACATCAACTGATACAAGGTACAAGTCGTCGAGACCGACAGGTTTTGTGGGCTCTGTCATCCGTGTCAAAATCCAATTTGGAGCATAGATTCCATTGCTATTGCATGGCGTGGCTCCCTAGGCCTGCTGCCAACTCCTCAACGGACCAAGGCCAACGCCTCGTGCATGTGGACCAACAATGCAAAGGATCGCGACGCCATCTATTGAAACCAACAGAAGATTGACTTTGTTTGTATGCGAGTCCGGCAAGCTGTCAAATAGTAATTTCCGTCGAGACCGACAAAAATTTATGCGGTCTGATCCGCCGAGTTGCGCAAAGTTTCTGCTACCAGGTTTCAGGTTCGGAGTACTGGAGTACTAGTCCTGTACACTTTGTACTTTTTCTACTCTACGTGAGATCTACTCAAGGTCGACCAGAGTATTAGTACATATACATGCTCATGGAGATTTAAGAGACAAATCGATTGTTACATCAAGAGCCACTACCGAGTCATCCTCATGGGAAGAAGACAAAAATTGCCTGCAGTTTTGGAAGTGGAGAAAGCCAGGGAATCAGTCTCCGCCGCTGCCTCAGCCGCCAGGGCCACGTCATCGGGCCGGCCGCACCTTGCCATCGCCTCTGCCGTCTCAAGCAGCGGGAGATCCGCTGTTGCCTCTGTTTCAAGTCGCCTCCGTTGACCTACTGTCAGTCTGAGTGGCCCCGGTCAAGCGGCCTGTCCGCCCCTGAGCCACCGCGCCTGTTCCTTTTCGACTCCGAGCCGGACGCGCCTCCAATAGCCTCGAGGTGACCGTTTCATCAGTCGCCTCCATTGCGGCGCGCCTGGTCCTCCGTTGGCCAAACCGCCCTACGGGCGTCCTCTGCTTCGGCCCTCGCGGCCCTCAGGACTGCGCCCCGTTGTGACGGCGCTGCTCCACCCAGCGGGCTTGCACGCACCTTTCTTTCCTCTCCCGTGCGGACCTCGCGACGAGGCACCAGATCCAGCTGCTGCCCTCGAAACCGGCTACTGCCTCGCACTTTGTCGGTCTGCTTTATCCCATCGCTGTAAGAAGTTGTTGCAGGTTGTTAAGGTGGTTTCAAGACCAGCAAAGATGCTCCACGTGAAAAGCAAGGAAAAAGTACTGGCATGCATGTACGCTGCGTACAGGATACGTGGAGCTAAAAAAAAGGGACAACTACTACTTCATCTTTGTCTACTAGTGCTGCTTCTCACAAAGAGGTCAAGAGCCATTATCAGCTCACACACAAAAAAAGGGGAGGAAATACTGGTGACCCATATATCTCAGTTAATTCCTACAGTGCATGCAGATCATCTGCCGTTCGCAAACATCAGGTGATATCCATCTAAATTTATCTTATTAACACTTATTGTTTTTTGTCAAAGAACAATTACTCTGTCCTGTAATATTTTTACACAGGACAATTTTTATGCCATTCACGGACACGTGTATGACGGTCCGGTTGACATCAACATACGGCCGACTCACCCGTCCGCACCGGCTTACAGTGCCATGGCCGGCTCATCTGTTGCCCGGGCGAATCAGGTGATATTCATCCAAGTTTGTTCTTAACACATAGTATTTTTGTCAAAGAGCAGCTTATCTTTGCCTTGGTCTGCACTATTGTTGATGCAGGGCATTTGTTCACTACGTTAAAACAAACATGGTTGACTCGCTCGCGCCGGTTTACAGCGTCGCAGCCGGTTCATCTGTTTGAGCTGCCTCTGACGCGGCGGTCTCTTTTCCATCTGTCTATTGCGGCCGGGTCTACATCGACACACCAGGACTGCACCTGTCTACATGAGCGGATTATTGAATATGAGCAAGTCACTGCTTGGGAAGCCCGGTTTTCTTCCAACAGCTTGGAGGAAAATTGTCATGTGTTATCATCCGTCGTCGGCATTGGACGGCTCAATGGGCATGCGCACAAGTCGCCGCCGCTACAGTTTGGTTAACTTCAAAACGTCCAGTTGGAAGGAACCATTGGCCGAGTTGCTGACACGGCTCATACGGGATCATTTATAACACGCCGCAGTCACCTCAACCTTCTGTGGATTCACATTGCGTTATCAACACCAGTGATATACACCTTATGCTATGGTCAATATGGAGAATTTCAAGCCAACTCCTCGAGTCGTCTGGAGACTCGGGGGCTACAATGATATGACTCGGCAGCATTGGTCGGTTTCAATGCAATCAAGAACTCCGGGTCATTGGAGGGAAAAATAACCCGGTCCTGGAGGCTACCGCCATATTGGTAAAAAGTTTAAAGGCCGTCAGAAAATTTCCGGCTTAAAAAGAAGGAGTCTGGTCTAAATCCGGCACAAGAGACTTGGCATCTCCCACAAGGCATTGAAGCTCTTAATATCCGGTTTAAAATCCGGTTCAGAGAAATTTATCTGCCACAAAGCTTTGAAGCTCTCAAATCCGGTTCAAGGTAAATTTGTCTATCACAAAACTTTGAAACTCTCAATATCTGGTTTAAGAATTTCCGGTTCAAAAAGAATTTATCTCTCGCAAAGTTCGAGTTCTCAGGGAAAATTAAAGGGACCAAAGAGTCTGTTACAAAGCACAACTCAAACATAGGTACCCTACTTTAAGGACCATTGGGAGCTGATCGTATTCGAATTTAGCTTAACCCTTTTGGTGTGACCCTGATCGTATTCGAATCAGAGTCGTTAAATATTCTCATGATCACTAGGGGGCTTCCTGTTCAAACATAGGTCGTATTCGAACCAAAGAGAACATAGCTATCGGTACCCTCTTGATCGGCACACTGCCGAGCTCACTAGGGGGCTTCTTGATCGTATTCGAATCATAGCTCAACCCCTCTTGGGAACCGACGTGGATCGTATTCGAATCAGCGTCGTTAAACAACTCTCAAGGTCATTTGGGGGCTTCCTGTTCAAACATAGGTCGTATTCGAACCAAAGAGAACATAGCTGTCGGTACCCTCTTGATCGGCAACGCCAAAGCCACTGGGGGCTATATGATCGTATTCGAATCTTAGCTTAACCCCTTTGGGACGGTTTTCTAATCGTATTCGAATCAGAAGCCTCAAAATTTTTGAAGTCTCTTTTTGCAAATAATTTTTGGGATTTTATTTGAAGCTCTTTTGAACACATCTAAAGTGTACATGAGTGGTTTCTATTTAAACCGGCTTGATTTTCGATGATAAGTCGCCGGCTTATAACAATCATCATCTATGTGGAAGCATTGGCTTCTAAAGATTGGGTTATCACACTTACTGCACAGGTATCATAAGCCGGCAGTACAATTCAATATCACAGGTATGATATTGTTTATACATGATTATGTTTAAACCGGCCCTGGCTATGGACTTTAAGCCGCCGGTATGTTTTGAATTGCGCTGTTGGAATCATGCGCGTATCAAAGATTGGGTTATCACACTTACTGCACAGGTCATGTAAACCGGTAGTACAAATTCAATATCACAATGGTTATATATGAGATATTATGACCCGCCCTGCGGTAAACCGTCAAGGGATTTTGTGATCTACTTGTGTGCAGGATAAGACTACATTTGGGTGGTTACCGCCCTGGCTTTTAACGTTAAGTCGCCAGGGCATATGTTGTTTAAACTCTGTGCAGGATTTACAGAGCTATGACTTGCATAAATGATTAAGTTCAAGCCCATCATCAAAGATTAAAATTGGTGTCTCAAAAGGGTTATCAATTCTTGATTTTCTCAAAGGCTATAAGCTGTCGGGTTATAAAAATTCCGGTTTACAATGGAGGCGTATTAAATCGTCATCGGCCAAGAGCCGCCGGGTATTTAAACTCCGGGTTTACTTATCAACCGATGAGGTATTCAAAGTCGCTTTGGCGTAATGGCTATTTTTTTATCAATGGATATAATTTATTCTACAATGGAAGGAATAGTCCCGGGTCGCTGCAGGCTTACGACCCGACACTTGGGGGCTACATTATTCAAGGTTGAGATTACATCAAATATGCAAGTCCCATGTCACTGCCAGCATGCACCATGGCACTTGGGGGCTAATGCAAAGTTATTTTTACTGGCCTTATTGAAGACCCGACTCATCACATTGTAATGAGCCGGCCCTTGGGGGCTACCAATTGCTCCTGTCAACAATTCAGGGTACACAAGTTTAAATCCATTATATTGAAAGGTCCACTACTCAGTTGGAAGAGTACAAAGCTCTTAACCTTATGGACGTGGGTTCGGGCCCCATAGAGAGGATTACAACATATGGTATTCTTTTCAAGGAAATATATATAAAGTCCCAGCTCAATATTATCTTACTGAGCCGACCCTTGGGGGCTACATGTTGCTGCTCAAGTCTACATCTACAAAGTCCCTGCTCATTATTGCATAAATGACCCAGCCCTTGGAGGCTACACCGGTTGAAGTTTTGTGAGCATAAGACAATTACAAGTCCCAGGTTGATACAAGCATGACAACCCGTCACTTGGGGGCTACAGGTAACACGGATATAAGGAGAAATACTTTTGAATTCTTAGTTTTTGAGAAAATCAGATTGACCCGGCGTCACCAATCATTATGACCTGGTGTCTGCAACAATCATAGCCCGACGTCATCAACAATTATGACCCGGCGTCGGCAACAATTATGACTCGGTGCCATCAATATTTACAAACCGGCAATTTTGGTAATATTAAACCGGCAAGTTCTACATCTTTAAACCGGCTGAATATCAGATGAGTATTTCAAGACCAATATTTCTTAAGCCGGTGCTTTGGAAACCAATTCAAGTGGATTGTTTCTTACAATATTTCTCTACAAGAGACCAATGCCAGCAAATTGACTCTGAAGCTGGCCTATTGACCCAGATTTCTCAAAAGAAGTATCTGGATTTTTTGCATTCACAAAGTTTGAACATATCTACTAAAGGAGATTTTCTATGAGTTCATGGGCATGTATCAAGAAAGAAATGACAAGGATTTGAAGATGATCAGGTGCCGGCTTACAAAATTTAACCCGGAGCACAACCTATCAAGTTTGTTCTTGTGTTTATTTTACAGGATCAGTTTAACATGGATAAATCCAAATTAAACTGGGGGTTAATGTCGGGGATATATCCCGCGGTATGACCCGGCCGGAATTGGCGACTCACTGGTGACCTGCCCGGAGCTTGGCGATTCACAGATAACCTGCCCGATCTTGGCGACTCATCAGTAACCCGGCGGGCGGGTCAGATGGACAACAAGGCTCAAAGCCCAGAAGGCCGGCTCACGTTATGATGGGCCGGATTAAGAGGAAAGGGATGACGAATATTTCCTTTACGAGGAAGTAAGACCCGGACTTGTAATTAACTTGTAAGAGAAGATAGACTAGTCCTAGTCCTACTAGGACTCCACATGTAACCCGCCCCTCTAACTTATATAAGGAGGGGCAGGGCACCCCAAAGAGGGACAAGCAACAAGAAATAATCTCTAGGGCTAAGCACCGAGAGCAGGAGCCGGCGACTCTCCCGTGATCATAATGAGACCTAGCCTCAACAGCACGTAGGGTTGTTACCGGATGATGTTTCCCGGGGCCCGAAGCTGTCTAAACCCTTGTCTTGTGCGTTGATCCGCCCTGCGTCTCTCATCCCAATCAACCCCTCTCAAGCTACTACATAGATGCGCTGGCCTCACGACTAAGTCCTCACGCTAAGGACATCTGCCGTGACAATTCCACGACAAAACCGTTGTTTGGCTATGTTACCGCTTTTGCTCAGCCCTTCTTATAGCGTTGCTAGTTGCAGGTGAAGTTGAAGTTTGTTCCATGATGGAACATGGATATGTTGGGATATCACAATATCTCTTATTAAATTAATGCATCTATATATTTTGGTAAAGGGTGGAAGGCTCGGCCTTATGCCTGGTGTTTTGTTCCACTCTCGCCGCCCTAGTTACTGTTATACTGGGATTATGTTCCTTGAGTTTGCGTTCCTTACGCGGTCGGGTGATTTATGGGACCCCTTGACAGTTCGCCTTGAATAAAACTCCTCCAGCAAGGCCCAACTTTGGTTTTATCATTTGCCGCCTAAGCCTTTTCCCCCGGGTTTTCGCGAGCCCGAGGGTCATCTTTATTTTAAACCCCCGGACCAGTGCTCCTTCGAGTGCTGGCCCAAACCGAGCGATGTCCGGCGCCCCCTGGGCAACCAGGGTCTATGCCAACCCGACGTCTGGCTCATCCGTTGTGCCCTGAGAACGAGATATGTGCAGCTCCTATCGGGATTTGTCGGCACATTCGGGGGCTTTGCTGGTCTTGTTTTACCATTGTCGAAATGTCTTGTAAACCGGAATTCCGAGACTGATCGGGTCTTTCCGGGAGAAGATTTATCCTTCGTTGACCGTGAGAGCTTGTGATGGGCTAAGTTGGGACACCCCTGCAGGGTATTATCTTTCGAAAGCCGCCCGCGGTTATGAGGCAGATGGGAATTTGTTAATGTCCGGTTGTAGATAACTTGTCACTTGACCCAATTAAAATACATCAACTGCGTGTGTAGCCGTGATGGTCTCTTCTCGGCAGAGTCCGGGAAGTGAACACGGTCTGAGTTATGTATGACGTAAGTAGATGTTCAGGATCACTTCTTGGTCACTGCTAGATGACGACCGTTCCGTTGCTTCTCTTCTCGCTCTCTCTGGCGCATGTTAGCCACCATATATGCTTATTGCCGCTTCAGCTCCACCTCATTACCCCATCCTTTCCTATGAGCTTAAATAGTCTTGATCTCGCGGGTGTGAGATTGCTGAGTCCCCGTGACTCACAGATTCTACCAAAACAGTTGCAGGTGCCGACGATGCCAGTGCAGATGTTGGGGTCGATCTCAAGTGGGAGTTCGACGAGGAACGTGGTCGTTACTATGTGTCTTTTCCTGATGATCAGTAGTGGAGCCCAGTTTGGACGATCGGGGATCTAGCATTTGGGGTTGTCTTATTTTCATCTGGATTTTGACCGTAGTCGGTCTATATGTTTGTATTTTGGATGATGTATGATATTTATTCATGTATTGTGTGAAGTGGCGATTGTAAGCCAACTCTTTATCCCATTCTTGTTCATTACATGGGATTGTGTGAAGATGACCCTTCTTGCGACAACACCACTATGCGGTTATGCCTCTAAGTCGTGCCTCGACACGTGGGAGATATAGCCGCATCGTGGGCGTTACAAGTTGGTAATCAGAGCCATCCCCGACTTAGGAGCCCCCTGCTTGATCGAATCGCTGGCGTTGTTGAGTCTAGAATAAAAATGTTTTGAGTCTTAGGATTATATATATCGGAGAGTAGGATTCTTTTTACTCCTCAGTCCCTTCGTCGCTCTGGTGAGGTCTCCTGATGTAGAAGTTTTGACTATTCTCTCCTCAAATTTCACTAAATTTTTTTTTTTAGGTTCACGCGGGTATCTTGGAATCGTTCCGATGGTTTTGTGACGAGAACATTGTTCTTGGTGCCTCCTGTCATTTAGGGGTTGTGGCAGTGTCCCGGGGAGTTGAGCTCCGAGGTGTTGTCGTCACAATTTTATCGTTGCAGTTCTGGAATACCTGAGTTTCGCCGACATCGAAATCTCTTTTATGCAGTTGTTGGTGAGATCACCTCGACGCCACCCAGTACTGGGGCGGGAGTTCGGGAGTATTGCCATAACTTGTATAACGGATGTTTTTCGAAGGTTGAGGTAAACGATTTCCGAAGGTTTCTTGGTTATGTGTTGACGGATGGATACAGCTGGATCTAGGGATTGCTAGTTTGGGTGATATATTTTGTGTCCCCTGTATCCCCTACACCAGATTGCATAACCAGAAAGTTTCGGGAGTTTATAAGTGGGAATTCAAGTAGCCTTAGGATATCTTTCCGACAGACGCATGATATGAGATTGGGGTTCGACGTCTAGTGGTCTGCCTGTACACGGTTGATTTTACAGTGGTCTCGTAGTGTCTTAAAGAGTCCATGGCTATGCCGACTCGGGGACGCTTCGTATGTCATGTGCACAGCCTTGTACATGATGGTGCTGTACGATTGAGCCCGTGTGGGCCCCACCACAAAAACTTCGGACGAAACCTCTATCATATGTTTGTTCCGGCTTATTCTGCAAGCCAATACTTGTTTTGTTTTGTATTGTGGTATTCGAGTTGCTTCGAATTCATATGTTCATTCCATATCTTTTTTCAAGTGGCTTCTCAACTTATGGAAGTGTGATGATTTACTACGGAATCCATTCGTTCATCTTCGTTCGAATGTTTATTTGTGAAGACTATATGTTGCAATTTCTATCCATTGATTCTACTTATCTATTTGTCTATCAAGATGCTAACGGATGTCACCCTCTTCAGGATGGCTCCGCCAACGCGTCAGAATCCGGATCGCAATGAAGGGAGTCAAGCGAACCCTCCGCCACCACCTCCACCTCCGGAGGCATGGCAAGCAATCATGGCAGCCACAAACGCCAATGCTCAGATGATTCTGCAACTCTTGCAAGAACGTACTCAAGGGCAAGGCAATCAAGGCAATCAAGGTCAAGGCAACAATCAGCCTAACTTTGCCACTCTCAACCAGTTTCTCGCAAATCAGCCCAAGTCTTTCAGCTACTGTGCCGAGGCCACGGATGCCGATGATTGGCTCGTGGACATCAACAAGCATTTTGAATGTAGCAATGTCAGGCCTGAGGACTATGTCAAGTTCGCTTCTTTTCAGCTCAAGGACCAAGCTGCTGATTGGTATCAACAATACAAAGATTCCAGAGGAGGTCGTGTGATCACTTGGACTGACTTCTGTCGGGATTTCAAAGCGCACCACATTCCACAAAGTGTTGTTGAGAGCAAGCGTGAGGAGTTCCGCAATCTCAAGCAAGGCAACATGTCTGTGTATCAATACAACATTCAGTTTCAGAAACTTGCTCGCTTCGCTAAACAAGACGTTCCTGATGAAAAGAGCATGATTTATCACTTCAGAGGTGGCCTTAAAGAGGATCTGCAGTTAGTTCTCGTTCTTGTTGAGCCTACTCAGTTTGATCAATTCTACAATATGGCATTGAAGCAAGAGGCTGCTCAGCTCAAGTGTGAGGCTTCTAAGAAGAGAGTCAGAGACGCAGTTCAGTCTTCTTCTTCCTCACTTGTGACAGCTAAGCAACAGAAGTTCTGGTTGCCTCCTCCTCCTCCGTTTCGTCAGCCTTATCAGTAGAAGAACAAAGGTGGCCATGGTTCTTCCAACTCTGGCTATCAGAACAAGTCTCAGAATCAAGCTCCAAAGTCCAATGCTCCTTATCACCGTCCACTCCCAGAGGTGACTTGCAACAAATGTCAGCAGAAAGGTCACTATGCTAACAAGTGCTTCAACCAAAGGCGTCTTCCTCCTCCTCCTCCTGTCAGATCTTCCAGCAATGCAGTGGTCAAGCATAATCCAAAGTCTGCAAAGGTGAACATGATGAATGCAGCTCAAGCGGAGGAATCTACTGATGTGATAATGGGTAATCTTCCTGTTAATGATATTCCTGCAAAAGTTCTTTTCGATACTGGTGCATCGCTTTCTTTCATATCAAGACCATTTGCATTTAAGCATGAGTTGGTTTATCAAGATTTGCCTAGACCGTTATCAGTTGTCTCTCCGAGTAAATTCATGAATGCAAGCTCTATGGTTCCGAATGTGTCCATCAAGATGGGAAACTATAAATTTCAGTCTTCTCCAATTGTTCTTGGTGACTCGGATATTGATCTTATTCTCGGGATGGACTGGCTTTCTAAGCACAAGGCTCAACTCGATTGTGCTGCCAGGGAAATTCAATTGACACACTCGTCTGAGGATGTGATTATTTATGCCGCTCGTGATGAAACCATTCGGTTTTTCTCTCTCAATGAGAAGGGCGAATTGAATGCCATCTCTCAAATTCCAGTCGTTTGTGAGTATCAAGATGTCTTTCCAGAAGAGCTTCCGGGTATGCCTCCTCATCGGCCAGTTGAGTTCGTTATCGAACTAGAGCCTGGCACTGAACCCGTTTGCAAGCGTCCATACAAGCTTGGACCTAACGAGCTGAAGGAATTGAAGAAGCAGCTCGATGAACAAGAGCGTCTAGGTTTGATCAGACCGAGTTCTTCTCCATGGGGTTGTGGTGTTCTTTTTGTCAAGAAGAAGGATGGCACGGACCGACTTTGTGTCGACTACTGTTGAGGATATAGACCTTAGAGTCACCCGCCAGGAGGGGCCGGGTTACTCGTATGGTCATTGCCAGAAGCCCGGTGACAAGCTTGAAGATGATGGGCCGGAGATGAGTTAAGACCCGGATACGGCTTAAGGCCCATAGTTATAATCATTATTATGGTAGAACTTGTAGTGTAAGGCAAGTAAGATTGAGAGTCCGAGCCGGACACTCTTATGAGCCGGCCGGGACTCTAAGGGCTGGTGGGCGTCCGCCTCCCTATATAAAGGGACGACCCGGCAGCGGTTTAAGGGCGACAACAATCTCAGCGAGAGCCGGGCATAGCAAGTTTAGCTCCCTGGTGATCGTAACCCTAATCAATACCATCTCAACTGGACGTAGGCTTTTACCTTCACCGTAAGGGGCCGAACCAGTATAAACCCTCGTGTTTCTTGTCCCACATTAACCCCTTCAAGCATCCTAGTTGCGATGGCTCCATGACTAAGTCCTAGCCCGAGGACATCTGCCGTGACAATTCCACGACAGTTGGCGCCCACCGTGGGGCCAGCGCACGGTGGATTTGAGTTCTTGAAGGGCAGCTTCGAAAGGCTCAAGGGATACGCTGTGGGCCGGATGACCAAGAGTCATCGCGGCAAGCTCTACATCGACGACACAAACTAGGGCCCCGACGCCGGCTCAATTGAGTACGGGTACCGGGTCCCCTTCGGCGGAATTCATGTCTTCATTGGCAAGATTGGTGAGCCAGGCCCTGAGCCGGATCTCTGCGCCGATCTCATCGAAACGGCTCAGCGCGCACGACCCGCCCGGGCCCGGTCTGCCTTAAGGCGTGCTTTTGTGGGATGCATCCATGGAGGGCCCTCTGATCCATCTGGGTCTGGTGATGAGGCGGCCGCCGGCTCTGACGGCGAGTCGGCCACCGATGAATCAAACTCACTGTACCAACTTCAAGATGGCAGGCTCATGGGCTGTTCCGATGGTGACAGCATTCCGGACCTTTTTGAGCCACCAAGTCAGGTTGGAGTGTTTATGGCTGGGGCGCAGCCTGTTCAGAACCCCGCTGCTGGGGCAGGAAACCCGGTGCCTTCCCCGGCTCAGGTGCTCATGGATCTCACGGACAAGATGACGGCCCTGTTAACCGCCACGGTTGACCCGGCGAGTCAAGCTCAGCATGATGCGGAGGTGGCATAGTTAAAATTGGATCTGATAAAAGCTAAAGAGGATCTTGCAGCAGAAGGGATCAGGCTGGCTGCGGAGCGGGCGGCTCTCGATGCCCGGACTCAGCTGATTCAGGCACAGTCCTTCCAACTCACGATGGATCAGAACGCGGCCAATGAGGTCATGAGAAGGAGGCATCAAAAGGCCCAGTCTCGACTCCCACCGGTTTACGATCCATGTAACCTCTTCAACACGCCAGGTGCAGGGTCTAGTAACCCGCCAGGGGTCATAGCGCCCGGGTCTGGACCCCTTATTCAGCCACGAGTGATGGGGCCTCCCCAGGTGCCCCCTGCCCCGCCTCAGTACGTGCCAATACCCCCAGGTCATTACAATAACCCTCTAGAGAACATGGTCGCTGCGGCAGCACGGCTAGCGGCTCTACCCGTTGACGGCGACTCTCCGACGGCCATCGAGACCCGCCGGGTCAGGGAACTCCTGCAGACGGCACTGGCACAGCAAGAGGCGTACTCCTACAGCCGGGATAGGATCCACTCGACCCCTCGCCCGGGTCAGAGCCCGAGTTACAGCCGGCACATGGTCTCAGCAACCGGCTCAAGTAACGTCCGACGCCATGACCCGTCCCCTGGCCATGGCCCGGCTCATAATGGAGCCTTTTACGCAGCGGACCAAGCGCGGCAAGAGGCGGGGCAAGTGCCTCAATTGATGGCTTACCAGACCCCCCGGCTTATCCGACGACTTCCGTTGATGTGGGTATCCCTACCAGGACCGGGGGTGTCCCTTGTTTGGTGCCAGCTATCCGTAATGAACGTCTACCTAAGGACTTCAAAGGCCCCAGGAAGGTGCCTAACTATACAGCGGACTTACAACCTGCGGCCTGGATTGAGAGTTATGAGATGGCTATGGAGCTGCTGGAGGTCAGTGAGGCGGCCATGGCCAAGTATTTCACCATGATGTTAGATGGGACTGCCCGCACTTGGTTGAAAGGGCTACCACCGAATTCCATCGTGTCTTGGGCTGAGCTGAAAGCCCGGTTCATCCAAAACTTCAAAGATACCTGTAGGCAGTCCATGTCAATTGTGGATTTGACTAACTGCAAGCAGCAGGAGGGTGAGTCCACGACCCATTGGGTTCGCCGGGTCAAGGAGATTATACATTCATCAGATAAGATGGATGCCGGCTCTGCAGTCTTAATGTTGGAACAGAACTGTCGCTTTGTGCCCCTGAAGATGAAACTCGGGCGGCTTAAACGCGACTGCACCGATATGGGTACGCTGATGGCGGCTCTTGTCAAGTACGCTGATTCCGATGGTACCAAGGATCCCCCTTCAGATGATGAAAGGACAGGGAAGGGAAAGAAGAACGACAATGGCAAGGGTCCTCAGTTTAACCCGAGGAATCAAGGAGGAGGCAAGCGCAAGGCCGATGGCAGCCTAGAATTTGTAGCCAACACCAACTCCCAAGGTAATAACCAGCGACGCAAAGGGAGGCCCCCTCCCTGAGGCGGCGGGTCAGGTCCAACGCTGGAGCAGTTGTTGAATGAACCTTGTCCAAGGCATGGCTCTAGAGAGAAGCCAGCGACTCATCTATGGAAGGATTGCGCGATCATGAAGGCCTTTAAGAATTACAATGACCCGGGCGGCGGTTCAGGCGCTGGCGGCTTTCATGGCCCGGGCGGCGGCTCAAGTTTCGGTCCTCAGAACGGTCAAGGGGGCTTTAATCAACAGTCTGGCCAGGGTCATCAACAGCAGCAGGGGGGTTATCAGACCAATCCAAAGCAGCTTAGCGGTGGACAGTATCATGTGTTTACCACTAGTTTGTGCAAGCGAGATCAGAAGCTTCACAAGAGGGTTGTGAACGCGGTTGAGCCGGCAGTCCCACGCTACTTGCGGTGGTCTGAGCAGCCTATAGTGTGGAGTAGGGAGGATCACCCTCCCCGGGTGGATAACCCGGGCCACTTGGCCTTAGTGGTGGCTCCTCAAGTAGGAGGATATAAGTTCACAAAGGTGCTCATGGATGGAGGCAGCAGCATCAACATCCTCTATTATGAGACCTTTCGCCGTATGGGGTTGGTTGATAAGAACCTCAGCCAGTCAAACACCGTCTTCCATGGTGTAGTACTTGGTAAGTCGGCTTATCCAGTTGGCAAGATCGAATTGGAAGTGGCCTTTGGTGATGAGAACAACTACAGGGTGGAGAAGTTGACCTTTGAGGTGGTCAAAATAAGAAGTCCATACCATGCTATATTTGGACGGCCGGCTTACGCCAAGTTCATGGCACGGCCGTGTTATGTGTACTTACAGCTCAAAATGCCGGGTCACAATGGGACTATTACGGTTCACGACAGCCGGAAAGTGGCTCTGGAGTGTGAGGAAGGCGACGCGGCTTATGCAGAATCTGTATATGCTACAGAGGAGTTGAAGTTTTACAAAGACAATGTTGACCCAACAGATATGACCTCTCTGAAAAAGCCAACCACATAACAAGAGCCGGCAATGAAATTTAAGTCAGCTGATGAGACTAAGCTTGTTGATTTTGTTCCAGGGGACTCATCTCAGCAATTTAGCATCAGTGCAAATCTGGATCCAAAATAGGAAAGCGTGCTCATCGAGTTCATCCGTGAGAATAGGGACATCTTCGCATGGAAGCCTTCTGACATGCCAGGTGTACCTAGAGAACTAGCCGAGCATACTCTCAATGTTGATCCAAAATTTAAGCCGGTCAGACAGTTCCTTCGGCGGTTTAATGAGGAAAGGCGGAAAGCTATTGGTGAAGAAGTAGCCCGGCTCTTGGCGGCCGGGTTTATCGTTGAAGTTTTTCACCCGGAGTGGTTGGCTAACCCGGTGCTTGTACTTAAGAAGAACGGCACCTGGCGGATGTGTGTGGATTACAGGACTTGAACAAGGCGTGTCCGGCTGATCCTTTTGCCCTCCCCCGTATTGATCAAATCATTGATGCTACGGCAGGTTGTGCACATTTAAGTTTCTTGGATGCTTATTCTGGTTATCATCAGATCAAGATGGCAGTTAAGGACCAGGAGAAGACGGCGTTCATCACTCCCTTTGGAGCCTTCTGCTATGTGTCTATGCCCTTTGGACTCAAGTGTGCACAGGCGACTTACCAGCGTTGTGTACAGAACTGTCTTCATAAGCAGATCGGGCGCAATGTTCACGCATACGTGGACGATATTGTGGTTAAATCCATAAAAGAGGAAACCCTGATAGATGATTTAAGGGAAACCTTTGATAATCTCCGGGTCTATAAGATGATGCTTAACCCGGCCAAGTGTGTTTTTGGTGTTCCTGCAGGCAAACTCTTGGGCTTCTTGGTTTCTGACAGAGGCATTGAGGCTAACCCAGAGAAGATCAAGGCCATCACCTCCGTGGCTAAGCCGGTGTGTATAAATGACGTTCAGCGTTTGGCGGGTCGCATCGTTGCTTTAAGCCGGTTCATAAGCCGTTTGGGTGAGAAGGCCATGCCCTTATATCAGTTGATGAAGAAAACTGATAACTTCGTCTGGAATGATGCAGCCAATACCGCTTTTGAGGATTTGAAGAGGCAGCTGGCCGAGCCCCCAGTCCTTGCTGCTCCGGTTGACAAGGAGCCCTTACTGCTGTACGTGGCAGCAAATGCACGAGCCGTCAGTGTGGCTATTGTGGTGGAGCGCAAGGAGGAGGGCAAGGAGCATCCGGTTCAGCGGCCGGTTTATTATGTCAGCGAAGTACTCATTGAGTCCAAGCAACAGTACCCGCATTGGCAGAAGCTAGTGTATGGTGTGTTTATGGCGAGCCGGAAACTTAAGCATTATTTTCAGGGTCATCCCATCACTATGGTCAGTTTTGCCCCTCTTGGTGATATCATTCAAAACAGAGAGGCCACAGGGAGAATTGCTAAGTGGGCTATAGAACTTGGACCTCATGGTCTCAAATATGTGCCACGCACCGCTATTAAGTCTCAGGCCTTGGTGGATTTCCTCAATGATTGGACAGATTCACAAGTGCCCGAGCAAAAGCCGGATAGCACACATTGGACTATTCACTTTGATGGGTCCAGGCAGTTGGAGGGCTCGGGGGCTGGTGTTGTACTGGCTTCCCCTAAAGGTGACAAGTTCCATTATGTGCTACAGTTGATGTTCCCTTGCACTAACAATGCGGCTGAGTACGAGGCTTTGCTCCACGGTCTTCGGATGGCTAAGGAGATGAGCTTGAGCCAGGTAAGGTGCTTCGGTGACTCAGACTTGGTGGCTCAACAAGTATCAGGCAAGTGGGACTCTAAAGATCCTCTCATGGCGGCTTATCGCCGTGAGGTTGATGCAATTGCTGGGCACTTTCAGGGCTACCAAGTGGAGCACATCGATCGCAGGAAGAACGAGGCGGCTGATGCTCTAAGCCGGCTAGGCTCTCAGCGAAAGCCGGTGCCACCTAACACTTTCCTGGACGTCCTGTATAACCCTTCGGTTAAGTTGCCTACAGAGGAAGACTTGGCTATCCCTGACCCGGAGGCACGACTAGTGGCGGCTCTTCATGTCATACCAGACTGGACAATGCCATATCTGGCTTATATAACCCGGCGAGAGTTGCCTGAGGATGAAACTTTGGCCAGGCAAATAACCCGGCGGGCTAAGTCAATGATTGTTATCGACGGCGAGCTGCATCATCGCAGTGTTTCAGGGGCATTTCAGCGTTGTATCTCCCCTGAGGAAGGTCAAGAGATCTTGCGCAAGATCCATGAAGGGGATTGTGGCCATCATGCCGGCTCAAAATCCCTTGTGGCCAAGGCTTTCCATCATGGCTTTTATTGGCTGACGGCTTATGCTGATGCAGAGGACTTGGTCAGTAAGTGTGATGGTTGCCAAAGGTTCTCACGACGGGCTCACGTGCCGGCTCAGGAATTGAGGATGATCCCAATCACTTGGCCCTTTGCGGTCTGGGGGCTTGATATGGTTGGGCCTTTTAAAAGATCCAAAGATAAGAAGACTCACCTCTTGGTGGCAGTTGACAAATTCACAAAGTGGGTGGAAGCGGAGCCAGTTAGCAAGTGCGATGCAGCCACGGCGGTTCAATTTATGAAAAAGGTGATTTTCCGCTTCGGCTTTCCGCACAGCATCATAACTGACAATGGCACCAATCTATCCAAAGGCGCTATGGAAGAGTTTTGTCAACGAGAGTATATCCGACTTGATGTTTCCTCAGTGGCTCATCCCCAATCCAATGGTCAAGCTGAGAGAGCTAACCAGGAGATTCTGAAGGGCATCAAGCCCCGGCTTTTGGTCCCTTTGCAACGGACGCCGGGTTGTTGGGTGGAAGAGTTGCCCTCCGTCTTATGGAGCATCAATACTACTCCTAACAGATCTACAGGCTTCACGCCTTTCTTCATGGTTTATGGAGCAGAAGCAGTCCTCCCCAGCGACATCCGTCACGACTCACCTCGCGTGGCGGCTTATGTTGAGACGGATAATGAACAGGCGCGCCAAGATGCTCTTGACGTGTTGGACGAACAGTGTGATGTGGCAGCAGCCCGTTCAGCGATTTACCAACAAGACCTGCGCCGTTATCATAGCCGCCGGGTCAAATCCCGGGTCTTCCAGGAAGGCGATCTCATGCTCCGTCTCATCTAGGATCAAACAGATGCACACAAGTTATCCCCACCTTGGGAAGGGCCCTTTGTGGTCAGCAAGAACTTGCACAACGGGTCATATTACCTCATTGACATTCGGGAGCACAAAGATTCACGCAAGTCTGAGGAAGAGACCCGTCGGCCGTGGAACATAGCTCAGCTTCGGCCTTACTACACTTGAGCTACCGGCTCTTGTGGTGTACATATTTGTCTCAGTCATGTCCATATTATGATAAGCAATAAAGCAGGACCTCTGTCCTTTTTTGTCCTCCAAATATGCACGTGTTGTTTTTTGCAAGATTACATGATGACTTAAAGGAGGATCCGGCTTATGATCGTATTCGAATCTCGCCGTAAGCAGTAAAGTCACTTGGGGGCTTCCTGTTCAAACATGGGTCGTATTCGAACCAAAGAGAACATAGCTGTCGATACCCATTTGATTGGCAAAGAGCCGAGCTCATTGGGAGGTTATCTTTGGTCATATTTGAATCATAGTTTAACCCCTCTGAGAACCGACGTGGATCGTATTCGAATCAGCGTCGATAAACAAATTTAAAAGATCACTTGGGGGCTTCCTGTTCAAACATGGGTCGTATTCGAACCAAAGAGAACATAGCTGTCGGTACCCTCTTGATTGGCATCGCCACACCCACTGGGGGCTATATGATCGTATCCGAATCTTGGCTTAACCCCTTTGGGCCGGGTCTCTGGTCGTATTCGAACCGGAAGCCCCTAAGTTCCTCTGCTTTATCACAAGTTTACTCTGATCATGTCGCGGTGTGTACGGCCGGGTCTTACTTTACCGGCTTAACTTTGGTTTACAGTGTTTGTTGAACGCCATGGGTATCATTATGACAGGTAAATTGGAGTTAAGATACCAACCTTGTTACCCGGGTTACTTAAACCAGCAGTATGCTTACAGGCCGCTAAATGTGTTATTACGGCTGTATCAAGAAGATAATTGAGGACCAGTCTATTTTGATTCATATTCCGGGTTATCTATCCAAGACACCTGATTCTCAGGGCGATAAGCCGCCTCGAGACTTGTGATTTGCCTTTTTATGCAGGATACTTAAAGGTACCTCTTTCAGGCGGAGACAAACAAAGGGATGATTATGACCCGGAGAAATATTAAGGAGACAACTTCAAAAGACCTTGGCATTCAAAACATGCACGATGGCACGGCAGAGATGAACTGTTGCACCTACTCTATTACAATAACTCTTCAAGTCTAAAAGGTGGAACATTGTTTGATAAACCGCCGGCCAGCTTATGATGTTCGCTGAGTTGAAGTCCCCGGCTCATTCCTATCTTCTCCTCCGGCTGATCCCAAGACCTCGAAGGTTGATGACTTCCAGTCGATGCCGCTGAGAGCTTCGAATTGGGCTTCTTCGTCAATTAACCCGGCCGGGTCAATCTCCGGGGCGAAGGTGTGCTGACGAGCCGGCGGAATCAGATTGAGGTCTTCATAGCGAGGGGTTGGAATCCTCTGATTCTCCGCGTCATAACCCGGCTGGTACTTGGTCAGATCGGTGTCATTCCCGATGAGGGTGGCCACCGGGCGTACAGCCTTCACACACGCCGCGAAGTCCTTCTGGTCGAAAGCTGAGCCGTCTTCCTTCAGGCTTGGATAACCCAGGGCGATGTCTGCCGGGTCTAGCTCCGGCAGGAATGCCTTGGCCCGGCTCAGCGCGGCGATTGCTCCGGCTCTCGCGGAGGCCCGTCGCAGCTCTTGGATCCGCTGAGGCAGAACGGCGAGCCGGCGCAGGACTTCGGCCAGATAAGTTGGCACCTCGTTGGATAGGGCCACCACAGCTAAGGCACGCTGTGACCCGGTGTAGAGCTGTTCCACCAGGGTGTACACGGCCTTTAACTTGGTGACCACGCTCTGGTTGAGGTTGGCACTTCTGGGACCTGTTTAACAGAATCAGATAAGCCAGTGACAAGGATGACTCATGACATATACAAACTTGATGAAAGCCGGTGAGGCGACTTACCGAAGATAGCGGCCACCATTTGGGAAACCTGGCGCTTTAGGCCGGAGAGCTCGGCGGTCTTCTCAGCGAGAGCCTTTTCCGCCTGTTCCGCCCGGGTCACCAGTGCGGCCTTCTCTTCGACCTAGGCTTTTCTCTCAGCATCAAACTCGGTCTTCAATTTTTCTTGAGTGGCGATGCTGGAGACAAACTTGGCGTTTGCCTTCCGGGTCTCCATCTCCTGCATCTTCAGCCGGCTCTTGAGATCCGCAAGGTCCGCCTCTAGTTTCTTGCCAGCAGCCTGCATATATTTCCGGGTTATTAACAGTCATTATATAAGTCCCAAGCGTTTTCCAAGCAAAGAAACTTGGCACTTGGGGGCTAATGCATATTGAACGTATCTATCTACATACTGTCGGCTCAGTTGATAAGCCGGAACCTAAGTCTACAACATATTCACGCATAAGTCGTCGACTTGGGGGCTAGCATGGCAAAGATAACTATGCAGTAAGTAAGAAGACAACAGAAGGATACCTCAGATTTTTGTTGGATCTGGTTGACCATGGCGACCTCAGCGTCCCGGCTCTTGTGTACTTGGCTGATGTAGCCAGAGACAAGTTCTCCAATGCTCAAGTCGGTGTAGCCGGAGAGGTCCAGGTTCACCCGGTGGGGCCGAAGCAACTCCCCCTTCGCGGAGCATTTGGCCAATACGGTCGGTCTCCCCGGCTCAACGAATTCCGTCCGGGTGATTACCATGTCCGGGTCGTCTGCTGGTGGAGCTGAGCCGGAGGCCTCCGGATTAACCGAAGTTTCGGTCGTTGCCTTGGTAGTCGGGGCAGAGGCCTCAGGTGCCGTATCCATTGGAGTGGTGGCTTCAGGGGCGGAGGTAGCTGGCGGCTCTTGAGCCGTCACCTCCGGTTCAGGTACGTCCGGCACTCCGGCTGACCTAGTCTTCTTCGCTCTTTTGGTGAGCTTTGCCTGGGCACTGAAAAGACAGAAGTGTTAGGCACACAAAGAGTAAGTACAGACAAAGATATTGTAAGATGATTGTTGTTTCCCGGGCGCAGTCTTGAAGGCCGGCAGATTTGACTGCATGGAGTCACCCGAAGAGGGGGAGGTCTCCTGATAATTGGAGTCAGAAGAGTTGAGTGGCTGACGGATAACACCCGCCAACGGATGAAAAGGGTACAAGTGAGAAAAAACCTCAGTGCGACGCTTCCTTGTTGCGTCGGGTAACCCGGCGGAAAGATCGGTGTCCTTGTTGGTCCGGGTGTGACGCCGGCTTTCGTGAACCTGTTGCTTCAAAAGAAATTGAGGGTCTTGGTGAGCTAAAGGATGAGAAAAGCTTACTTTCCGGGTTACCCTTCGGACTTTCAGCTGTGGCAAGGGCTCCGAGTCGGAGGAAAGTGATGTTACCTCTTCAACCACCGGGTTACTGGCGCCGGTGTCGTCCTGTCAATGAGCAAGTGTTGATAAGGCGGACAGCAACAAACAACAAATACAGCAAGAATTTAAAGGCTTAAGGGTTACCTCTGACTCGGAGCTGTCGCTTAATTGCATCAGCTCCGAAGCAGTAGGTCTGCTTCCTTTTTTACGAGGGGCAGCTTTCTTCGCCTTCCTGGCCTTTTTGGCCGCCTCATGGTCATACTTGACCCGCCAGAACTTATCATCAACCTGAAAAATACAATGAGGAATTCTTAAAACAGGTTCAGAGGAAGGTTATATGTAGACGAAGATGAAAGGTTAAAGGTGGCAGCTTACCGCTGGGGCTGGATTGGTCTTGCAGAAGGGGGCTAACCCGGTCCTTCCACAGTCTGCCAGACTCTCGTTTAGAAGAGCCTTGGTCTCTTCCTCTGCAACGTCTTCTAGAAGATCATTGCGACTGTGCCTCTGCGGGTCATCCTTTCGCCCGGTGTACTCACACATTAAGCCGGGGCGGCGGCTCAATGGGATCACCCGCCATGAGATCCAGACCCGGACCAGGTCAATTCCGTTCAGACCGTTGCCTAGCAGGGCCTTGATCTTATTGATAGTTGGAAGCAGAGGCTGGCGTTCCGCTGCAGTCAGTTTGTCCGACAGCGGATGAGTCGGCTCTAGACGTGTTGGGCGAAAGCCGCGCAGCGGGTTCTCGTCAGCCGGGGACGTATCTTGGTAGTAGAACCAAGTCATATTCCAGTCCTTGGGGTGGCTCGGCGGCTCTGCGTAAGGGAAAAGACAGTCCCTTCGCCGCTGGATGGAGATGCCACCTAACTCCAGACTTGGCCCATTGGCACACTCATTTTGGCGGTTTAAGTAAAACAGCTCTCTGAAAAGCAGCAGACTAGGCTCTTCTCCAAGGTACACTTCGCAAAAGACTTGGAAGTTGCAGATGTTGGATACGGAGTTGGGTCCTATATCCTGAGGCCGTAGGTCAAAGAAGTTGAGCACGTCCCTGAAAAACTTTGAGCCGGGCGGTGCGAAGCCCCGGCTCATATGGTCTGCGAAGATCACTACCTCCCCGTTCCGTGGCTGTGGTCTCTCTTCCGACGGGTCAGGGGCACGGTAGGACATGATTTCCTTCTTAGGCAAATATCCGGACTTAACGAAATTGGCCAGGGTCTCGTCGGTGACGTTGGACCTCATCCAGTTGCAAGTGATGGGAGCCTTGGGAGGCATGGTGAAAGTTGGTGGTCTATGATAAAGAGAAAAAGTGTCCGGGTTAATATAAGCCGGAGATCTATCGTTCAAGCTAAGATGGCGGCTTATGAAGGGGACTAATGATATATACTCAGGTACAGTGGATTATTTAAGCCGCAGGGGCATTCAAGATAAGATTGATTGTTTACGGCTTTATCACAGTTAAGCCGGAGGATTCTACAGAGCATGGTTCTATTTAAACCGAAAAGTTCTACGGCGTGTGTTTTCTTTAAGCCGGAAATGTAAGCCGCCAAGATTCTATGGTTGCAGTTTTTACTAAGTATGGTAAAACAGGTTTCGCATACTACCGTAACTTTTTTGGATCAAAATGGTCGGAGCAAAGAAAATTTTCTAGACCTAAAATGCGGACGCAGGGGAGTTCATGAGCTCGAAGGAGATCTTATGCAGTGGAAAGAAGTGTGTTTTGCAGGTGAAATGAGTAACAAACAACTACTGCAGCAAGTCTATACATATCTAAAGATCAAACAAGGGTGGCAACTACGAGAACTACTGAAGCCTGCGGACAATGGCGAAGAACACGGATGGACTGTTTGAACTCTACCGCAGATCTGTTCTAACAAGGCAGAAGAAACTCACCGGAGTTGGAGAAGAGCGGAAGTAGCCGCCGTTTATCTGGTCCGAGTTAGGGTGATGCAGCGGCCGGGTTGATGAAGATCAAGGGCGCGACGGCGGCGGCAGTGGCAGAGCTCGGGCAGAGGAGCGACAGCGCGAGGAGGAAGAAGAGAGCGTGAGAAGAGCCCGTTGGGCCGGCCTATTTATAAGGCAAGGTCATAAGTGGGCGCGAGATTCAAGGAGACCACGGCGTGGTTATCTCCCCCCCACGACGCCTCGATTTTCGGAATGGTAGTAAAAGCAAAGATCCGTTGCGGATCTAGCGGAGTGAAAAACGGACTTAATGGAGGATGACGTCACGGCGGATTATCCGGAGTCCAGAGGATGACATCACTCCGGGTTATGGCCTTCACATGAATGGTAAGCCGGAGATTTTTTCTGTCAGAAGCATTGAAGATTGACATGAGCCGGCTCAAATCAATCTGGGGCCTAATGTTGAGGATATAGACCTTAAAGTCACCCGCCAGGAGGGGCCGGGTTACTCGTATGGTCATTGCCAGAAGCCCGGTGACAAGCTTGAAGATGATGGGCCGGAGATGAGTTAAGACCCGGATACGGCTTAAGGCCCATAGTTATAATCATTATTATGGTAGAACTTGTAGTGTAAGGCAAGTAAGATTGAGAGTCCGAGCCGGACACTCTTATGAGCCGGCCGGGACTCTAAGGGCTGGTGGGCGTCCGCCTCCCTATATAAAGGGACGACCCGGCAGCGGTTTAAGGGCGACAACAATCTCAGCGAGAGCCGGGCATAGCAAGTTTAGCTCCCTGGTGATCGTAACCCTAATCAATACCATCTCAACTGGATGTAGGCTTTTACCTTCACCGTAAGGGGCCGAACCAGTATAAACCCTCGTGTTTCTTGTCCCACATTAACCCCTTCAAGCTTCCTAGTTGCGATGGCTCCATGACTAAGTCCTAGCCCGAGGACATCTGCCGTGACAATTCCACGACAACTACCATCCATTGAACAAGAAGACAATCAAGAACAAGTATCCACTTCCCAACATCAATGAGCTATTTGAGCAACTCAAAGGTGCTAAAGTATTCTCAAAGCTTGACCTTCGTATGGGTTATCATCAGATTCGCATTCGTGAAGAAGATATTCCCAAGACAGCATTCAGAACAAGCTTTGGTTCTTATGAATATACTGTCGTGTCTTTCGGCCTTGTCAATGCTCCTCCAGTGTTCTCTCGGATGATGAATTTCATCTTCAACCCCTATACCAATGAATTCGTCCTGGTGTATCTCGATGATATCTTGGTCTTCTCCAAGAATAAGCAGGATCATGCCAAACATTTGCGATTGGTGCTCGACAAGCTCAGAGAGTATCAATTCTATGCGAAGTTCTCCAAATGTGAGTTTTGGCTCGATGAAGTTCTTTTCCTTGGTCACATCATCTCTGCCAAGGGCATCACTGTTAACCCCGAGAAGGTGTCCGCAGTTGTGAATTGGGAACCTCCTCAAAATGTCAAGCAACTCCGCAGTTTTCTTGGTCTTGCAAGCTATTGTCGAAGATTCGTTGAGAATTTCTCCAAGATTGCAAAGCCTCTTTCCAACCTCCTTCAGAAGCATGTGAAGTATGTCTGGTCTCCTGAGTGTGACGTTGCTTTCAACACTCTCAAAGAGAAACTAGTCACAGCTCCTGTCTTGACTCCTCCTGATGAATCCAAGCCGTATGAAGTTTTCTGTGATGCTTCTCTCCAAGGTCTCGGTGCTGTGTTAATGCAAGAGAAGAAAGTTGTGGCCTATACCTCTCGTCAGTTGAAGCCCAACGAGAAGAACTACCCCACTCACGATCTTGAGTTGGCGGCAGTTGTCCATGCATTAATAACGTGGAGACATCTCTTGTTGGGAAGACAAGTGGACATTTTCACTGATCACAAGAGTCTCAAGTATATCTTCACTCAGCCCAACCTCAACCTCAGGCAGACTCGATGGGTCGAAATGATTCAAGAGTACAATCCGAGTATTGAATATACTCCAGGCAAGGCTAATGTCATTGCAGATGCTTTAAGCAGGAAGGCTTATTGCAACAGCTTAATTCTCAAGCCTTTCCAACCGGATCTTTGTGAAGCTTTCCGCAAGCTGAATCTCCAAGTTGTTCCTCAAGGCTTCTTGCCAACCTCATAGTCTCTCCTACCTTGGAAGATCAAATTCGTGAGGCACAACTCCTTGATGCCATGGTGAAGAAGGTGAAAACTGGTATCGACAAGGGTCTTTCCAAATACAAGTGCTATCGCATTGATGACAAAGACACCTTATTCTTCGAGGACCGGATTGTGGTTCCGAAAGGTGATCTAAGGAAAGTCATAATGAACGAGGCGCACAATTCCCTCCTGTCCATTCATCCTGGAAGTACGAAGATGTATCATGACCTCAAGCAGTCGTATTGGTGGACTCGAATGAAGCGAGAGATTGCTCAATTCGTGAATGAATGTGATGTCTGTCGAAGAGTGAAAGCAGAACACCAACGACCAGCTGGTCTCCTCCAACCTCTTGCTATCCCAGAATGGAAGTTTGATCATATCGAAATGGACTTCGTGACTGGTTTTCCAAAGTCCAAGCACGGAAATGATGCTATCTTCGTTGTCATTGACAAGCTCTCTAAAGTGGCTCATTTCCTTCCAATCAAAGAATCCATCACAGCAGCTCAGCTGGCAGAGCTTTACACCTCCAGAATTGTCTCCTTGCACGGCATTCCACAATTGATTTCTTCTGATCGTGGAAGCATCTTCACCTCTAAGTTCTGGGACTCCTTCCAGAAGGCCATGGGCACAAACACTCGCTTCAACACAGCTTTCCATCCTCAAACTAGTGGCCAAGTCGAGCGAGTCAATCAAATTCTTGAAGATATACTCAGGGCTTGTGTCATTTCCTTTGGCATGAAATGGGAAGATTGTCTTCCATATGCTGAATTCTCCTACAACAACAGCTTTCAAGCGAGTTCGGGCAAGGCCCCATTCGAGATTCTCTATGGCAGAAAGTGCCGTACTCCTCTCAATTGGTCAGAGACTGGTGAACGCCAACTTCTTGGCAATGACTTAATCACTGAAGCTAAAGAAATGTGTAAAGTCATCCGTGATAATCTCAAAGCCGCGCAATCGCGCCAGAAGAGTTACTATGATAGTAAGCACCGTGATTTGGCTTTCGAGATCGGAGACCATGTCTACCTCCGTGTCTCTCCAATGAAAGGCACTCGTCGCTTCGGTATCAAAGGGAAGCTTGCCCCTAGATACGTGGGCCCTTTCAAGATCATTGGCAAAAGAGGCGACCTCGCCTATCAACTTGAGCTTCCTTCCAACTTCGCGAACGTGCACGACGTGTTCCACGTGTCACAGCTCCGCAAGTGCTTCAAGACGCCTGAGCGCACTATCAACTTCGAAGAGATTGACCTCCAAGAAGATTTGTCTTATCATGAGCACCCCGTTTCTATTCTTGAAGAAACTGAGTGCAAGACTCGCAACAAGTCAATCAAATTCCTGAAGGTGAAGTGGTCGCACCATTTCGACCGGGAAGCCACCTGGGAACGCGAGGACCATCTCCGTTCCGAATATCCGGAGTTCTTTCAGTCCTAGATCTCGGGACGAGATCCTCTCGTAGTGGTGGAGTGTTGTAACACCCCGGATGTAACTTGCCATATTGTAACTCCGACTCTTGCCATTTTCAGCTATGTGCTATGTTATTTCCTCCGTGGTCGGGTTTTGTTTTTCGTTTTTGCATTTTGTTCATGTCATGCATTTTCATATCATGTCATCATGTGCATTGCATTTGCATACGTGTTCGTCTCATGCATCCGAGCATTTTCCCCGTTGTCCGTTTTGCAATCCGGCTCTCCTATCTCCTCCGGCGCATCCCTCTTGTTTCTGTCGTGTGCGGGTGTCAAACTTTCTCGAAATGGACCGAGGCTTGTCAAGTGGCCCTAGTATACCACCCGGAGACCACCGGTCAAGTTTGTTCCATTTGGAGGTCGTTTGGTACTCCAGCAGTTAACCGGGCATCCGCAAAGTCCATTTGAGTGTCCAGCAAACCCCCCCTCTAAACCAGCCCAAAACCCACCAAACTCTCCTCCATGCTCTAGGTCGTTCGATCACAATCGTGTGGGCGAAAACCGCACCTCATTTCAAGCCTCCTAGCTCCCTCTATCTATAAAAGAGCATCCCCTCCCGAAACGAAATCGCAGTCTAAACCCTAGCCTTCGTCCCTCCGCGCGCCGGACGTGTCCGTACGCCGCCAGACACAACCCGCCGCCGGCCGCAGCCAATACGGGCGCGCCACGTCACCCCAGGCGCTCTCTCTCTCCTCCTCGCGCCGCCGGCCCGCC
>NC_057802.1:120940251-121120237 GCF_018294505.1 Triticum aestivum | reverse complement strand
CTCTCCGACCGCCGGCCGCGTCGCCCCTCTCCTCCCATCGCCGGAGATGAGCTCCCTCGAGCTCTCTGCCTCGATCCGATCTGGAGATGTGAGCGTTGACTTTTCCCCCGAGCCCCTCAAATTTCCCAAGTTTTTTGTATTTTGTTATTATATGCCTCTGTTCGCGATGCCATAACTCCTTGCATGTAGCTCCGATTCGCGCGTGTAATATGTAAAAGTGTTCGTCTCGTGATGCTCTTTATTTTGTTCAATTTCACTATGTTCATTAGAGGTCATATTGATGCCCAAATCTCTGTTGGAAGAGGGCTAGTTGCTGTTATTCTCTGGTTCTTGACAGAACTTGGAGATTTGTCTTTTTGTATCATTTAATCTGTGCATCTTATGAGCATGAGCTCTACATGTGTTTTGAAGTATGCCATGCCATATTTCCAAGGGTATGCCATGTATTTTGGTGATCTCTGTGGTGACTAGCACAAGCATGCAAAGTAGGCCCCGTAATATTTCTGATTTCAGGGACTTAGTGATTTCTCTAAGTCCTCGTCTGCTGTTATTTTGTTGCCTTATAAACTTGATGCTACAGAGAGATCCATGCATATTTTGGAGATGTTCAGTAAGGATGTTTTGTAGCTATAGTTATAATTGATCTATTCCTGCAATTTTTTGCAATTATGGAGGGATATAGCATGACTCAATCTTGCTCTACTTTTGCTATAAAATATTTCTGGCAGATTCTTAACATGATATGCAATTTTGCCAAGCTTATTGTAGTTGATCCATACATGCTATGGCATTGTTCTTTCCATGGTTAGCTTCATAAACATGCCATCTTGCTGTAGGTGTGCTTGGTTTGTAGTTCATTGCTCTGTAGTGAGTGTATCAAGCTCACAAAGAGGCCTACATATTATTATTTCTGCCATGCTCTGTTTTCTGCTAAGTCTGAAACCTGATAACTAAACTTGCTATGTTTACATGCTTGCCATCATATCTTCTGGTCCTTTTTGGTTTATGGTCAGTAAGGAACTTTTGTCATGTGCATTTAGTAGAACACTGCCATGCCTTGTTTTGCTATGTTAAGTTCCTGTAGCATGTTGATTTCGTGCTCTGAACATTGCTACCTGATGCTGTTTTCTGCCATGTCCAGTTTTTCACTAAGTCTGTGAACCTGTTACCTCTTGCACTTTTGCCATGCTTGTTTGAGCTTGATATGTTGTGAACTAGCCGTAGCTCAGTGTTCATCTTTTGTCAAGCATCTCCTGTAATTTACTTCCATGTGCTTTGTTGCTATGTTGGAGTGCTGTAGCACTGTTGTTTGTTGCATTTTAAGTGCTATCATGCTGTTAATTGCAGATTCGTGTCATCCTTGTTTTGCTTGCCATTTGCAAACCGTGCATCCGATTCCGGTGATCTTTATATCGATTTCGACCGAAATCACCTCATCTTTCCAGTGGCATGCTTGGTTTGCCAAGTTACTGCCATGTTCATCATTTTCCTTCCGGAGCACGCATATGCATCGCATATCATATCTCGCATATCATACATGTTTTGCATCATGTTGCTTGTGCATTTCTCGTTGTTGATTGTGGTTCCGTTTGTTTGTGTTATTGTCTTGGGTAGAGCCAGGAGACGAGTTCGCGAACGAGGAACCTGTTGAGTACGCTTACGAGGATCAAGCTTTCGACAACTCTTAGAACCTTGCAGGCAAGATGACCACCCCTCGAAATCACTTCTATCTTTGCTTTGCTAGTTGTTCGCTCTATTGCCATGCTCCGCTACCTATCACTTGCTATATCTTGTCTCCCATTTTAGCCATGTCAGCCTCTAACCATCATTTCCTAGCAAACAGTTGTTTGGCTATGTTACCGCTTTTGCTCAGCCCTTCTTATAGCGTTGCTAGTTGCAGGTGAAGTTGAAGTTTGTTCCATGATGGAACATGGATATGTTGGGATATCACAATATCTCTTATTAAATTAATGCATCTATATATTTTGGTAAAGGGTGGAAGGCTCGGCCTTATGCCTGGTGTTTTGTTCCACTCTCGCCGCCCTAGTTACTATTATACCAGGATTATGTTCCTTGAGTCTGCGTTCCTTACGCGGTCGGGTGATTTATTGGAGCCCCTTGACAGTTCGCCTTGAATAAAACTCCTCCAGCAAGGCCCAACTTTGGTTTTACCATTTGCCGCCTAAGCCTTTTCCCCCGGGTTTTCGCGAGCCCAAGGGTCATCTTTATTTTAAACCCCCGGACCAGTGCTCCTTCGAGTGCTGGCCCAAATCGAGCGATGTCCGGCGCCCCCTGGGCAACTAGGGTCTATGTTGAGGATATGGACCTGGGGGTCACCCGCCAGGAGGGCCGGGTTACTCCAAGGATCATTACCAGAAGCCCGGAGCTAAGTTTCAGGATAATGGGCCAGAGATGGGCTGAGACCCGGATATGGCTTAAAGCCCGTAGTTACAATCATTGTTATAGTAGACTTGTAGTGTAAGGCAAGTATTGTTTTAGAGCCCGAGCCGGACACTCTTATGAGCCGGCTCGGGACTCTAAGGGCTGCTGGGCGTCAGCCTCCCTATATAAAGGGACAACCCGGCAGCGGTTTGGGGACGACAACAATCTCTCCGAGAGCCGGGATAAGTGTTTAGTTCCCTGGCGATCGTAACCCTAATCAATAACACCTCGAACTGGACGTAGGCTTTTACCTTCACCGTAAGGGGCTGAACCAGTATAAACCCTCGTGTTTCTTGTCCCGCATAACCCCTTCAAGCTTCCTAGTTGCGATGGCTCCACGACTAAGTCCTAGCCCAAGGACATCTGCCGTGACAATTCCACGACAGTTGGCGCCCACCGTGGGGCCAGCGCACGGTGGATTTGAGTTCTTGAAGGGCAGCTTCGAAGGGCTCAAGGGATACGCTGTGGGCCGGATGACCAAGAGTCGTCGCGGCAGGCTCTACATCGACGACGCGGACTGGGGCCCCGACGCCGGCTCAGTGGAGTACGGGTACCGGGTCCCCTTTGGCGGAATTCATGTCTTCATTGGCAAGATTGGTGAGCCGGGCCCCGAGCCGGGTCTCTGCGCCGATCTCATCGAAACGGCTCAGCGCGCCCGATCCGCCCGGGCCCGGCCTGCCTTAAAACGCGCTTTTGTGGGATGCATCCATGGAAGGCCCTCCGATCCATCTGGGTCTGGGGATGAGGCGGCCGCCGGCTCTGACGGCGAGTCGGCCGCTGATGAGTCAAACTCGTTGTACCAACTTCAAGATGGCAGGCTCATGAGTTATTCCGATGGCAACAGTATTCCGGACCTTTTTGAGCCGCCAAGTCAGGTCGGAGTTTTTATGGCTGGTGCGCAGCCTGTTCAGAACCCCGCTACCGGATCAGAAAATCCGGAGCCTTCCCCGGCTCAGGTGCTGATGGATCTCACAGATAAGATGACGGCCCTGTTAACTGCCACGGTTGACCCGGCAGATCAAGCCCAGCATGACGCGGAGGTGGCACAGTTAAAATTGGATCTGATGAAAGCAAAAGAGGATTTTGCAGCAGAAGGGATCAGGCTGGCGGCGGAGCGGGCGGCTCTCGACGCCCGGGCTCAGTTGATTCAGGCGCAGTCCTTCTAACTCACGATGGATCAGAACGCGGCCAACGAGGTCATGAGAAGGAGGCATCAGAAGGCCCAGTCTCGACTCCCGCCGGTTTACGATCCGCGCAATCTATTCAACACGCCGGGTGCGGGATCCAGTAACCCACCAGGGGTCATTGCGCCCGGGTCGGGACCCCTTATTCAGCCACTAGTAATGGGGCCTCCCCAGGCGCCCCCTGCCCCGCCTCAGTATGTGCCAATACCCCCGGGTCATTACGATAACCCGCTGGAGAACATGGTAGCAGCGGCAGCACGACTGGCGGCTCTTCCCGTTGACGGCAATTCTCCGGCAGCCGTGGAAACCCGCCGGGTCAGGGAACTCCTGCAGACGGCCCTAGCACAGCAAGAGGCGTACTCCTACAGCCGGGACAGGATCCACTCAACTCCTCGCCCAGGCCAGAGCCCGAGCTACAGCCGGCACATGGTCTCGGCGACCGGCTCAAGTAATGTCCGACGCCATGGCCCGGCTCATGTTGGAACCTTCTACGCCGCAGACCAAGCACGGCAAGAGGCGGAGCAGGTGCCGCAATTGACGGCTTATCAGACCCCCCCGGCTTATCCAACGGCGTCCGTTGACGTGGGTATTTCTACCAGGACCGGGGGTGTCCCTTGTTTGGTGCCGGCCATCCGTAATGAACGTTTACCTAAGGATTTCAAGGGCCCTAGGAAGGTGCCCAACTATACAGCTGACTTACAGCCTGCGGCCTGGATTGAGAGTTATGAGATGGCCATGGAACTGCTAGAGGTCAGCGAGGCGGCCATGGCCAAATATTTCACCATGATGTTAGATGGAACTGCCCGCACGTGGTTAAAAGGGCTGCCACCGAGCTCCATTGGGTCTTGGACTGAGCTGAAGGCCCGGTTCATTCAAAACTTCAAGGATACCTGTAGGCAGTCTATGTCAATTGTGGATTTGACTAACTGTAAGCAGCAGGAGGGCGAGTCCACGACCCATTGGGTTCGCCGGGTCAAGGAGATCATACATTCATCAGGACGCCGGCTCTGCAGTCTTGATGTTAGAACAGAACTGTCGTTTTGTGCCCCTAAAGATGAAGCTTGGGCGGCTTAAACGTGACTGCACGGATATGGGTACACTAATGGCGGCTCTTGTCAAATACGCTGATTCCGATGGTACCAAGGATCCCCCTTCAGATGATGAAAGGACAGGGAAGGGAAAGAAGAACGGCAATGGAAAGAGCCCTCAGTTTAACCCGGGGAATCAAGGAGGAGGCAAGCGCAAGGCCGATGGCAGCTGGAGGGCTCGGGGGCTGGTGTGGTCTTGGCTTCCCCTAAAGGTGACAAGTTCCATTATGTGCTACGGTTGATGTTTCCTTGCACTAATAATGCGGCTGAGTACGAGGCTTTGCTCCACGGTCTTCGGGTGGCTAAGGAGATGAGCTTAAGCCGGCTGAGGTGTTTTGGTGACTCAGACTTGGTGGCTCAACAAGTATCAGGCACCTGGGATTCTAAGGATCCTCTAATGGCGGCTTATCGCCGCAAGGTTGATGCCATTGCCGGGCACTTTCAGGGATATCAAGTGGAGCACATTGACCGCAGGAAGAATGAGGCGGCTGATGCTTTAAGCCGGCTCGGCTCTCAGCGAAAGCCGGTGCCGCCTAACACTTTCCTGGATGTCCTATATAACCCTTCGGTTAAGTTGCCTACAGAGGAGGACTTGGCTATCCCTGACCCGGAGGCACGACTGGTGGCGGCTCTTCATATCACACCAGACTGGACAATGCCATATCTGGCTTATATAACCCGGGGAGAGTTGCCTGAGGATGAAATTCTGGCCAGGCAAATAACCCGGCGGGCTAAGTCAATGATTGTTATCGATGGCGAGTTGCATCATCGCAGTGTTTCAGGGGCATTCCAGCGTTGTATCTCCCCTGAGGAAGGTCAAGAGATCTTGCGCGAGATCCATGAAGGGGATTGTGGCCATCATGCCGGTTCAAAATCTCTTGTGGCCAAGGCTTTCCGTCATGGTTTTTATTGGCTGACGGCTCACGCTGATGCAGAGGACTTGGTCAGTAAATGTGATGGCTGCCAAAGGTTCTCCCGACGGGCTCATGTGCCGGCTCAGGAATTGAGGATGATCCCGATCACTTGGCCCTTTGCGGTCTGGGGGCTTGATATGGTCGGGCCTTTTAAACGGTCCAAGGATAAGAAGACCCACCTCTTGGTGGCAGTGGACAAATTCACGAAGTGGGTGGAAGCTGAGCCAGTTAGCAAGTGCGATGCAGCCACGGCGGTTCAATTTATGAAAAAGGTGATCTTCCGCTTCGGCTTTCCACACAGCATCATAACAGACAACGGCACTAATCTGTCCAAAGGCGCTATGGAGGAGTTTTGTCAAAGAGAGCATATCCGGCTTGATGTCTCTTCAGTGGCACACCCCCAATCCAATGGTCAAGCTGAGAGAGCTAACCAGGAGATTCTGAAAGGCATTAAACCCCGGCTCTTGGTCCCTTTGCAACGGACGCCAGGTTGTTGGGTGGAGGAGTTGCCCTCCGTTTTATGGAGCATCAACACTACTCCTAACAGGTCTACAGGCTTCACGCCTTTCTTCATGGTTTATGGAGCAGAAGCAGTTCTCCCCAGCGACATCCGTCATGATTCACCTCGTGTGGCGGCTTATGTTGAGACGGATAATGAACAGGCGCGCCGAGATGCTCTGGACTTGCTGGACGAACAGCGTGATGTGGCAGCCGCCCGTTCAGCGATTTACCAACAAGACCTGCGCCGTTATCATAGCCGCCGGGTCAAATCCCGGGTCTTCCAGGAGGGCGACCTGGTGCTCCGGCTCATCCAGGATCAAACAGATGCACACAAGTTATCCCCACCTTGGGAAGGGCCTTTTGTGGTCAGTAAGAACTTGCACAACGGGTCATATTACCTCATTGATATCCGGGAGCATAAGGACTCACGTAAATCTGAGGAGGAGACCCGTCGGCCGTGGAACATAGCTCAGCTTCGGCCTTACTACACTTAAGCTTCCGACTCTTGTGATGTACATATTTATCTCAGCCATGTATATATTATGATAAAGCAATAAAGCAGGACCTCTGTCCTTTGCTCTCTTCCAAAAATGTGTGTTGTTACATGCTGACTTACAGAAGATCCGGCTTATGATCATCTTCGAATCTAGCTGTAAGCAGTAAAGTCGCTTGGGGGCTTCCTGTTCACACATGGGTCGTATTCGAACCAAAGAGAACATAGCTGTCGATACCCATTTGATTGGCAAAATGCCGAGCTCATTCGGAAGTTGCCTCTGGTCATATTTGAATCATAGTGTAACCCCTCTGAGAACCGACGTGGATCGTATTCGAATTAGCGTCGTTAAACAAATTTTCAGAATCACTTGGGGGCTTCCTGTTCAAACATGGGTCGTATTCGAACCAAAGAGAACATAGCTGTCGATACCCTCTTGATTGGCACCGCCAAACCCACTGGGGGCTATATGATCGTATCCGAATCTTAGCTTAACCCCTTTGGACCGAGTTTCTGGTCGCATTCGAACCGGAAGCCCTTAAGTTTTTATGTTTTACCACAAACTTGCTTTGATCATGTCAAAGTATGTACTGCCGGGTTTCACTTGCCGGCTTAATTTTGGTTTATCTTGTTAGTTGAGCATCATGGATGTCATCAAGACAAATAAATTCGAGTTAAGGTACCAACCGTGCTACCCGGGCTATTTAACCCGGAAGTATGCTTACAGGCTGTTAAGTGTGTCATCACAGCTATGTTCGAGTATAGTTAAGGACCGATCTTTTTTGGTTCGTATCCCGGTTATCCATATCAAACACCTGATTCTCAGGGCGGTAAGCCGCTTTGCGACTTGTAATTTGCCTTTCTATGCAGATATTTAAAGGCACTTTTTAAGGTTGAGAAGGACAAAGGGATAATTCCGACCCGGAGGAGCATCAAAAGAATGACTTCAAAGGATTTCAGCATTCATTACGTGCACGATGGCACGGCAGAGATAAATTGTTGCACCTACTCTATTACAAAAATCTTTCAAAAGTTTCAAGGATGGGCGTTGTTTGGTGAGCCGCTAGCCGGTTTATGATGCCTGCTGAGTTGAAGTCCCCGGCTCATCTTCTGCTTCGGCTGATCCCAAGGCTTCGAAGGTCGACGACTTCCAGTTGATGCCGCTGAGAGCTTCGAACTGAGCTTCTTCATCAATTAACCCGTCCGGGTTAATCTCCGGGGCAAAGGTGTGCTGGCGAGCCGGAGGAATCAGATTGATGGCTTCATAGCGAGGGGTTGGAATCCTCTGATTCTCCGCGTTGTATCCCGGCTGATACTTGGTTAAATCGGTGTCGTTCCCGATGATGGTGGCCACCGGGCGCACAGCTTTCACACAAGCCGCGAAGTCCTTCTGGTCGAACGCTGAGCCGTCTTCTTTCAGGCTGGGATAACCCAGGGCGATGTCTGCCGGGTCTAGCTCCGGCAAGAAGGCTTTGGCCCGGCTCAGTGCGGCGATTGCTCCGGATCTCGCGGATGCTCGTCGTAGCTCCTGGATCCGCTGCGGCAGAACTGCGAGCCGGCGCAGGACTTCGGCCAGATGAGTCGGCACTTCATTCGACAGGGCCACCACAGCTAAAGCCCGCTGTGACCCGGTGTAGAGCTGTTCCACCAGGGTGTACACGGCCTTTAACTTGGTGACCACGCTCTGGTTCAAGTTGGCGCTTCTGGAACCTGTTTAACAACATCAGATGACCCGGTGGTAAGGATGAGTTAAGAGATGTAAACATTCCAATGTAAATGAAAGCCGGTGAGGCGACTTACCGAAGATGGCAGCTACCATTTGGGACACTTGGCGCTTTAGACCGGAGAGCTCAGCGGTCTTCTCAGTAAGGGCCTTCTCCGCCTGTTCTGCCCGGGTCACCAGTGCAGTTTTCTCCTCAGCCCAGGCCTTCCGCTCAGCGTCGAATTCAGTCTTCAACTTTTCCTGAGCGGCGATGCTGGAGACAAACTTGGCATTTGCCTTCCGGGTCTCCATCTCTTGTGCCTTCAGCCGGCTCTTGAGATCCGCCAGGTCTGACTCTAATTTCTTGCCAACAGCCTGCATATATTTCCGGGTTATTAACAGTCATCCTATAAAGTCCCAAGCGCTTTCCAAGCAAAGACACTTGGCACTTGGGGGCTAATGCATATTGAACGTATCTATCTATGTACGGCCGGCTCAGTTCAGTAAGCCGGAATCTAAAGTCTACAACATATTCAAGTATAAGTCCTAGACTTGGGGGCTAGAATGGCAAGGATCACTATGCGGAAAGTAAGAGAACAGCAGAAGGTTACCTCAGATTTGTGTTGGATCTGGTTGACCATGGCGATCTCGGCGTCCCGGCTCTTGTGAACCTGGCTGATATAGCCTGAGACGAGTTCTCCAATACTTAAGTCGGTGTAGCTGGAGAGATCCCCCCCTTGCGGAGCATTTGGCCAGCGCGGTCGGCCTTCCCGGCTCAACAAACTCCGTCCGGGTAATTACCACGTCCGGGTCATTAGCTGGTGGGGCTTCAGGCGCCGTATCCATGGGAATGGTGGCTTCAGGGGTGGAGGCGACTGGCGGCTCTTGAGCCGTCGTCTCCGGCTCAGGCAAGTCGGGCACTCCGGCTGACCTGGTCTTCTTTACTCTTTTGGTGAGCTTTGCCTGGGCACTGAAAAGGCAGAAGTGTTAGGCATACAAAGGGTAAGTACAGACAGATAATGTAAGGAGATTGTTATTACCCGGGGGCAGTCTTGAAGGCCGGCAGACTTGACTGCATGGAGTCACCCGAGGAGGGGGAGGTCTCCTGGTAATTGGAGTCAGAAGAGTTGAGTGGCTGACGGATGACACCCGCCAACGGATGAAAAGGGTACAGGTGAGAAAAAACCTCAGTGCGGCGTTTCCTCGTTGCGTCGGGTAACCCAGTGGAGAGGTCGGTGTCCTTGCGGGCCCGGGTGTGACGCCGGCTCTCGTGAACCTGCTGCTTCAAAAGAAATTGAGGGTCTCGGTGAGCTAATCGATGGGAAAAGCTTACTTTCCGGGTTACCCTTCGGACTTTCAGCTGTGGTAAAGGCTCCGAGCCGGAGGAAAGTGATGTTACCTCTTCGACCACCGGGTTACTGGCGCCGGTGTCATCCTGTCAATAAGCAAGTGTTGATAAGGCGGACAGCATCAGACAACATATACTGCAAGAATTTAAAAGATTTAAGGGTTACCTCTGATTCGGAGCTATCGCTTAATTGCAGCAGCTCCGAAGCAGTGGGTCTGTTTCCCTTTTTGCGAGGGGCGGCTCTCTTGGCGGCTTTCTTCGCCTTCCTGGCCTTCTTGGCCGCCTCGTGGTCATACTTGACCCGCCAGAATTTATCATCAGCCTGAGAAATACAGTAATGAGCTCTTAGTAAGATGACAGGTAAAACAAAATGGAAAGGTTAAAGTCAGCGGCTTACCGCTGGGGCTGGATTGGTCTTGCAGAACGGGGCTAGCCCGATTCTTCCACAGTCTGCCAGGCTCTCGTTTAAAAGAGCCTTGGTCTCTTCTTCAGCAACGTCTTCTGGAAGATCATTGCGACTGTGCCTCTGCGGGTCATCCTTTCGCCCGGTGTACTCACACATTAAGCCGGGGCGGCGGCTCAATGGGATCACCCGCCATGAGATCCAGACCCGGACCAGGTCAATTCCGTTCAGACCATTGCCTAGCAGGGCTTTGATCTTGTTGATCGTTGGAAGCAGAGGCTGGCGTTCTGCGGCAGTCAGTTTGTCGGATAATGGATGAGTTGGCTCCAGGCGCGTTGGGCGAAAGCCGGGCAGCGGGCTCTCATCAGCCGGGGACGTGTCTTGGCAGTAGAACCAAGTCATGTTCCAGTCCTTGGGGTGACTTGGCGGTTCTGCATAAGGGAACAGACAATCCCTGCGCCGTTGGATGGAGATGCCGCCTAACTCTAGACTTGGACCGTTTGCGCACTCGGTTTGGCGGTTCAAATAGAACAGCTCTCTGAAGAGCAGCAGACTCGGCTCTTCTCCAAGATATACTTCACAAAAAACTTGGAAGTTGCAGATGTTGGATATGGAATTGGGTCCTATATCCTGAGGCCGAAGATCAAAGAAGTTGAGCACGTCCCGGAAGAATTTTGAGCCGGGCGGTGCGAAGCCCCGGCTCATATGGTCGGCAAAGATCACTACCTCCCCGTCTCTCGGCTGTGGCCTTTCTTCGGACGGGTCAGGGGCACGGTAGGACATCACTTCCTTCTTAGGCAGATATCCGGATTTAACGAAGTTGGCCAGGGTCTCTTCGGTGACGCTGGATTTCATCCAGTTGCAAGTGATGGGAGCCTTGGGAGGCATGGTGACGGTTGGTGGTCTACGAGGAAGAGAAAAGTGTCCGGGTTAATTATAAGCCGGAGTATATCATTCAAGTTACAATGACGGCTTATGAAGGGGACTAATGGTATGTCTTGATACGGTGGGTTATCTAAGCCGTCGGGGTTTTCAGGATAAGTTGGTCGTCTACGGCTTACTGCGGTTAAGTCGGAAGATACTACAGAGCATGATTCTCTTTAAACCGGAAAGTTCTACGGCGCGTGTTTTCTCTAAGTCGGAAATATAAGCCGCCAAGATTCAAGGACTGCAGTTTTTACTAAGTGTGGTAAACAGATTTCACATATTACAGTAACTTTTTTGGATCAAAGTAGTCGGAGCAGAGAAAGTTTTCTAGACCTAAAAAACAGAAGCAGGGGAGGTTCTTGAGATGGAACCCAGTCCTTATGCAGTAAAAAGAGGTGTTCTTGCAGAAGAAATGAACCTCAGATATCTACCGCGGTGGTTCTACACAAGCCTAAGGATCAACGGGGGCAGTGGCTACAGGGGTTACCGAAACTTGCGGTAACAGTGATGAACATGAAGAACACAGATGAACTCTGTCCTAGATCTATGCTAGTAAGGCAGAGGGGACTCACCGGAGCTGGAGAAGAGCGGAGGTCGCCGACGTTATCTGGTCCGAGTCAGGTTGATGCAGCGGCCGGGTTGAGGAAGACCAGGGGTGCGACGGCGGCGGCGGCAGAAGCTCGGGCAGAGGAACGGCAGTGCGAGGAAGAAGAAGGAGAATGTGAAGAAGAGAGTGCCGGGCCGGCCTATTTATAAGGCCGAGTCATAAGCGGGCGCGGGATTTGAGGAGGCCACGGCGTGGTTATCTCCCCCCTCACGGCGCCTCGATTCTCGGAAGGTCAGTAAAAGCAAAGATCCGTTGCGGATCTGGCGGAGTAAAAAACGGATTTAGTGGAGGATGACGTCACGGCGGATTACCCGGAGTCCAGAGGATGACGTCACTCCGGGTTATGACCTTCACATGAATGATAAGCCGGAGATTTTTTCTGACTGCGGAGCTGAAGATTGACACGAGCCGGCTCAAGTCAATCTGGGGCCTAATGTTGAGGATATGGACCTGGGGGTCACCCGCCAGGAGGGCCGGGTTACTCCAAGGATCATTACCAGAAGCCCGGAGCTAAGTTTCAGGATAATGGGCCAGAGATGGGCTGAGACCCGGATATGGCTTAAAGCCCGTAGTTACAATCATTGTTATAGTAGACTTGTAGTGTAAGGCAAGTATTGTTTTAGAGCCCGAGCCGGACACTCTTATGAGCCGGCTCGGGACTCTAAGGGCTGCTGGGCGTCAGCCTCCCTATATAAAGGGACGACCCGGCAGCGGTTTGGGGACGACAACAATCTCTCCGAGAGCCGGGATAAGTGTTTAGTTCCCTGGCGATCGTAACCCTAATCAATAACACCTCGAACTGGACGTAGGCTTTTACCTTCACCGTAAGGGGCCGAACCAGTATAAACCCTCGTGTTTCTTGTCCCGCATAACCCCTTCAAGCTTCCTAGTTGCGATGGCTCCACGACTAAGTCCTAGCCCAAGGACATCTGCCGTGACAATTCCACGACAGTCTATGCCAACCCGACGTCTGGCTCATCCGTTGTGCCCTGAGAACGAGATATGTGCAGCTCCTATCGGGATTTGTCGGCACATTCGGGGGCTTTGCTGGTCTTGTTTTACCATTGTCGAAATGTCTTGTAAACCGGAATTCCGAGACTGATCGGGTCTTTCCGGGAGAAGATTTATCCTTCGTTGACCGTGAGAGCTTGTGATGGGCTAAGTTGGGACACCCCTGCAGGGTATTATCTTTCGAAAGCCGTGCCCGCGGTTATGAGGCAGATGGGAATTTGTTAATGTCCGGTTGTAGATAACTTGTCACTTGACCCAATTAAAATACATCAACTGCATGTGTAGCCGTGATGGTCTCTTCTCGGCGGAGTCCGGGAAGTGAACACGGTCTGAGTTATGTATGACGTAAGTAGATGTTCAGGATCACTTCTTGGTCATTGCTAGATGACGACCGTTCCGTTGCTTCTCTTCTCGCTCTCTCTGGAGCATGTTAGCCACCATATATGCTTATTGCCGCTGCAGCTCCACCTCATTACCCCATCCTTTCCTATGAGCTTAAATAGTCTTGATCTCGCGGGTGTGAGATTGCTGAGTCCCCGTGACTCACAGATTCTACCAAAACAGTTGCAGGTGCCGACGATGCCAGTGCAGATGATGGGGTCGATCTCAAGTGGGAGTTCGACGAGGAACGTGGTCGTTACTATGTGTCTTTTCCTGATGATCAGTAGTGGAGCCCAGTTGGGACGATCGGGGATCTAGCATTTGGGGTTGTCTTATTTTCATCTGGATTTTGACCGTAGTCGGTCTATATGTTTGTATTTTGGATGATGTATGATATTTATTCATGTATTGTGTGAAGTGGCGATTGTAAGCCAACTCTTTATCCCATTCTTGTTCATTACATGGGATTGTGTGAAGATGACCCTTCTTGCGACAACACCACTATGCGGTTATGCCTCTAAGTCGTGCCTCGACACGTGGGAGATATAGCCGCATCGTGGGCGTTACACAAAGTCTCTCTTATCATAACGTTGATTCTTGGATTGTGGGTAATCAAGATCAACAGCAGGTTCAATTTCTACATCATTGTTATTGCTAGGTGGAGCATCAACATGAACATCATCATTAACATTATCACTCGGTTCATGTTCATCACCAAATTGTGTTTCAGCATCAAAAATAGAAATATTATTGGGATTATCAGGTGTGTCAACAACAGGTTCACTAGAAGCATGCAAAGTCCTATCTTTTTCTTTTTCTTCCTCTTAGAAGGACTAGGTGTATAAACATTATTTCTCTGAGAATCCTGCTCAATTCTCTTAGGGTGGCCCTCAGGATACAAAGGTTCCTGAATCACTTTACCTCCTCTAACATCCCAAAATTCTAAATTTTGGAATGTTATATTAAATAGATAGTTTTGATTGTTTGCTTGATTGTGATGAGTGAAATTGAGTGAAATTTGAAACTTTTTGAATGTTAAATGAGAGGGAACAAAAGGACTTTCCCAAACTTTCACTTTGCTTTTATGACCTCCATGAATTCAAATTCTTTTCGAATACAAAACCCTGGAGAGAAGATGACATGACTTCTTCCATTTAAATAAATGAAAAGGGTTTTGAAAAGATTTGAATTTTACTTGGAAATATTTTCCAATTCAGATACTTCAAGCAACTCAATGATTTTCATGAGAGAAGATAAAATGACTTCTTCAAAAACATATGAAATATGAGTTGGGAGTTTCAAAGAATTAAATTCAAAGTCCCATTGAAATTATTTTCAATTTGGAGTTATTTGGGTTTTATTCAAATTATTTTTCTCCAAAAAATAAAATATATGGAAATTAGGGTAAAATGATTCCCAACAATAGAAAATTGGAGAGAAATAAATTTGAAATAATTTTGGTATTTTAAAAATGATTTTCATTGGATTTTATTAGAGCAGTAGCACTCTTTGCTTTATTTAAATTCGTGAGGATTTTATTTGATGCTAGAAAAATGTTTAGGTTGTAGGAAATCTTTTTCTGAAAATTTTGATATATTATATGCCTATATAATATTTTTTATTTCTTTTGTTTTTATTTCTTTCGGTGTCTGTGTTGAAAAAAACTTCCTTCGTCGCCGACTGGGCCGGCCCTGCTCCAGCCAGGCCGCGGCCCAGCCCACCTCCTCGCCGTCCCCGAGCTCCCGAGCGGGAGTCCCGCCGCCACATGACTCGCCGGCCACCGCCGTGGCCGAGTCGGTCTCCTCGCGCCGCCTTTGCCCCTGCCGCACGCCTCCCGAGGCCGCCCCTCCATAAATAGCGCCCCGGCCCTCGCTCTCCTCGCCTCGCCTCTCATCGCAGCCGCTGCCACGCCGCCGACTTCGCCGCTGCTCCCGCCGAACGCCGTCGCCACCGCTGCCCCGCGCCGCACCACCGCCTCCTCCCGCCACAGTCCGCCGCCACCTCTGCCGTCTCTGCCGCCCGCAGCCGCGCCCGGAGCCGCCGCCGTTCGCCTCGTCATTGACCTCGCCGCCGCCGTCGGTTTTCTTCGCTGGAACCGCCGTGGACCGATATAAACCAAACCCTAGATCGGTTTCCTGGTTTTTCTTTAAAAACTCAGTTTTTATTTTTAGTCTAGTTATTTAGAGAACAATCGTCGTTTAGATCTCGGTAACGAAAGGTTTTCATCGGTTTAGGTTCTGTAGCGAGCGTCCGCTCGATAGATTTTTCTTTTTCTGTTTAATTTCGGCCAGGGACCCGTATGTAATTAGTTTCTTCACAGATTAGTCCCTAATCTTCAATACTTTTAGCTCGTTTGTCTAAATCCAACGAAACCAACACTCACTTCTTCGTTATGATCCCCTCTATCCAGATAATCAACTTAAACATGTTTTTGAAAATTTAAAATTTGTTTCTCAAACAGATTTGTATTCAAACTTCTTTTGATTATAACTTGAGTTTTATAACTCCGATTTAGTTGATTCTTTTTGCAAATCGAAGCTCTTGACCTAAACTTTCTTATAAGGCCAAATTCACATAATTTTGGTACTGTTAGAAAATTTTTTATGTTGCAAGAGTTTTTTGCTTGGTTTTGATGTTTTCCGAATTGATTCTTCGTTCTTTCCGATCTTTTGAGTGATTGCTTATGTGTGGTTACTATTGCTTGCTCACGATAGGTTGACCGGAGTGTGACGAGTAGAACTATTAGAAGTTATGAGTGCGAATCATATTCATCAACAGTACGAGGCAAGTTCACACTTTGATCATATCCCTTTCTTACCCAGGTTTTATGCATTAGTTTCACCCTCAAACATTGCATGAGTAGGACTTGATAACATGTGGGTTTTGGGAAGTAGTTGATGAGGTAGGAACCTATTGTCCTGCGTTCAACCCCTGGGAGTTACTACGTTATGCTTATTGCTATGCTATGCTCGTAGACGTGGATTGGTTGAGCGTATTCATGACAGATGTGAGAGTTATCATTAATGGTTAACTTAAGGTGGCTACTTTAATACACATCTGGGTGGAATGGTAGGGGCACCCTGGAGCACCCAGTGGTCTGCTCGGGCACCTGGAGAACCTAGTGCTTGCCCAAGGGGATCCCGGAGGACCCGTGTGATCACCCTATGGAATGCCACCCAGGCTCAAAGGGATCATAAGATTATTCATGCTAGAAACTTCCGTGTGCAGCCACAAGCCATTATGGGCTCTGGCATAGTTGAGTATGTTGCATGAACTCTTCCAATGGTAGGCTAGCAGATGTAGGGGATGTAGGTTGGTACTGTTTACCCAGGGTTAGAGTTAATGCTTCTGAAAGACTGTGTCTCGGTCATCCGTTTCTCAAACACCATGTAGTGCGAGAAATCCAACGGAGGAGATCGAGTCTTGTGGGGAAAGTGCGCAAACCTCTGCAGAGTGTATAAACTAATCATGGTTAGCCGTGTCCCCGGTTATGGACATCTTGAGTATCTGGTTCTTGGATTATCATATGGATCTCGTCACTCTAAATTAATTGGTTGGGTTGTTAACTACTGTTTAATTAGGATTGAGTTGGAGGAACCTTCTCAATGATGTTTCAACTACCATGATAGTTAAATAAAATATATTCCTTTGTAGTAGGGAAAAATTGGCTTTTCGCAAAAACATGTTAAACTTAGAGCTTTCCACCAGCCAAATATGCATGTAGTGATAGCAATTATTCATCATTATCCTATGGTGTGAATTTGCCAGTACATTCAATGTACTGACCCTTTGTGGCTGCAACGTCTCATGTTGCAGGAATCTTACGACGAGTAAGTGATACGTTAGGGTTACGATTTCTACCTCAACTTTGCCGTTGGTGTTGATGGGAATCCACAACCTTGTTGTTACTTCCGCTATTTGGATTGAGGTAATAGTATTTAAGTTATTTATACATGTGATTTACCTCTGTTATAAATCCTCGAGTACTGTGTGTGTCAGCATACCGATCCAGGGATGACACTTAAGCACAGAGACTTGACCGTCTGAGGTCGTGTCGCTACATTTACGGGGCTATACTAGCAAGTAGTACTACAATAGTGGGCTCAAATAGCAATTTTGTCTCATGCAAGAGCCTGGCTATATGCGTGCTCCAAGCCCTTCTCGACCCACTTTTGGGTGTTTGGTAGGGTGTATGAAAGGTGCATGAGTCCACACTAGCTTAACACAAATACACTAGGAGCATGCATGAGAAGAGCATGCATGAAGAGGGGTGCTGGGATGAGCATGCACGAAGAGGGAATAACTATGCTGAGATGAGAATGCAACCAAACACACTGTGGCGAGCGTTCGCAACTGCCACGTTCGGGTTGCGCTTGGCTCTTCGCCTCTTCGAGAAGACGAACAATGATGTTACTACTACTTCTACAGTATCGAATCCACTACTGTGGGAGGGATAGCTTGTTGTAGTACTCCATAAGTCTAGTTGTAGTGGGAGTACTATCATAGGTAGTACTCCCTCCATTCCTAAATATTTGTCTTTCTAGATATTTCAACAAGTGACTACATAGGGAGCAAAATGAGTGAATCTACACTCTAAAATATGTATATATACATCCGTATGTGGTAGTCCACTTGAAATATCTAAAAAGACAAATATTTAGGAACGGAGGGAGTATCATGCATGCCAACTAGGCAAATTTGATGAGGTGGCATAGAAGTAAATAAAGAAAGAGAGGGTTGAGTATCATATCATGATACCGTATCATATTAAATGTTGTGCTACTATGTGTCATGCATGCTAATAAATGAATTCATCGATGATATTAACATATGATACTGTGCACTACGGATGTATAGTATCACACACTAGTATCGTATGCATGATACTAGTATTCCATTATGACCAGCCTAAGCAAAAGCATGTCCTCGTCTGCGAGCCACCGCAAGCATGGGCGAGGGAGAAGGCGTGTAGTAGTAAAATCAAGCTTCTCCTCGTTGTACGAGTTGATGCGACACATCATTGCACTGGCCCTACATGGTTGCCTCTAAGCTTCGCTGAAAGACCCGCAGTGTACAATACTCCATTTGCTGCAACCTCTAACATTTACGCCACCACAAATTAAAATATATATTCCTGTCTTGACCAGATGAGCGTGCAAACTACAATCACCAGGATGACAAGTAGGGCCAGAAGATTATTTTAATAAAAAAAGCATGGAGCCGACCCCAATGATTTTAAGCTTACAGGCACGATACACGCTATCCTAGACTATTCTACACATGAAACTGCCACACGAGCGTCCGGGTTGCGCTTGGCTCTTCGCCTCTTCGGGAAGTCGAACAATGATGGAGTACTACTGCAGTGGAGGAGTACTATAGTATGCTTCTGGCCATCTGACACCGATTGAACTGCTACATGTCCACCGCGTGCGGGAGGGAGAGCGTGTGGCGAACGAAAGCTTCTCCTGGTCCTGCCAGCCACCACGCTCATGGGCGAGGGAGGGACGCAGCTTCATTGACTTACTGCTCCTGCCTTTGCGTGTATGACAGGTGGGCCCAACAGGTGGGTGGCCCACCTGTCATGCAGCCAAAGGCAGGTGCGCGAGGGAGAGGGTGTTGTAGTAATCAAACTTCTCGGTCTTGTACAAGTTGATGCGACACATCAAAGCACTGCACTCGATATATTTTAATAATTTGAGTTTACCGATGCATTAATTACAGCGCATGCATGCATGCCGTGACTCTCCTTTTGATACTTGCATGTGTTGATTTAATGCACCTTGCCAAATTTCGACTATAAATTTAACTAACCAAATGTTCATGCATGTCACAAAAAATTACATAATTGAAAACTATGTTCAAATACGAATCAAACGATATAATTTTTGTTAACATGCACTAACATTTTGTCAGTTAAATCTTTGGTCAAAATTTAGCACCAATTACGAAGGGGCCCAATAAATATTGTACTCTCACATTTTGTTTTGAGGATACTCCCACATAGAAAATATAATTAATAATGCTTGTTGGGGCAGCCCGCGTTTCCGATAATTTTAGTTGTGGTCTTGTTCACAAATTTTACGAGGGGGTGGTTGTTCATTTAATGGAGGGTCTTGTAGCAGACTTGAACGATACAAAGTGCGACCTGGCACACCGTAACACCACTTGGAATAAGCGGGTAGCTATCTCAAAAAAGAATCAACAACTCAAAAAAGGGCGACCTGGCACGTACACAATTTTAAACGATTGTTTTGATGGAGTGAAAAAGGAAAACTACCCCACTACGTATATATAGGCCGGAGCCTCCGCGCTTGCTTGCTAGGGTTGCTCTATTCACACACTCTCATCCTCTCCAGAACTAAACAAGATAGCGGTGGTAACACTGTCTTTCTCCCTTCAAAATACACTGTCTTTCTATCCTCACCGCTGGTTACAGATCCGGACGTATCCCCCTCCGCCGGTGAAGGGAGTTGGGGCAGCGTTTAGGCCGTCGTCGACAGCGAGGGGGGAGACCCACTGCTGGCCGCACCGTTATCTCTGGCCGAGCGCCGGCACGGGAGGTCCTCTGAACCCTTCGTCGTTGCCCTAGTGTGGGCGGATCCGGCCTCCCGCCGCCCACCTATCCACATCCCGACGACCTTTAGGTATATCTTCCTTCGAAACCGCCCTAGCTCTACTTCCCCAGCTCGTTACGTCGCTACATGTGCATCATTTTCTACCTCTCGGCCCCTCTCGATCAGATGGTCCAACGACATATATTCTTTTTCTTCTATTGTTAGAGGTAAAGCTACTTCATGGAGTCAAATCTTGTACTTGGTTCAAACAAGAAATAAAGTGGGGGTGGGGGAATTTAGTATGTACATCGGACTTAGTACAAACAGGAAGGATAGGGGGTGAAAGTAGTACAGACTGGTCATCCAACAGGTCTCTTGGTCGAAAAGGGAAATACAGGGGAAACGTTGTACACAGTGGTATGACCAGGACTAGATTTGCTATCCACACATAAGATGGCTGCATGCATCATTATGATGCAGAGGCCAGGGGCACGCCTCCATTTCCAAAAAAACATAGGAGTAGGTCGCTAGAGTGAACAAAAATGGGACCAACCCAGATATGTTTCTTGGATGTTTGTTTCTCGGGGCAACAAACTCTGAATCACCACTTTATGCCCCGGTTTAGGAACATGGTGCTGGACTGCTGGTGCACCCACTGTCCCATGCCCTACTACCAAATATTTAGTTGTTCTTAATCTAATGCCCCTGGTAAAATGAAGCCATGCCACTGTTATAAGCCATGACAAGTTTAGCCAAATGTTTTTGCCTGTAATTGTTTGAGACTCTGACTGTTTCCTCTGTAGCTATTTGTGCAAACAGGGATATCCATTTCACATGGTTGCTATTGTGACCTTTTGGCGCCCTGCACAAAACACTTCTTAAAAGAAGTGACTTTTGTGCTGTTTAACTGGAATGTCAGAATGGAACAGTTGGTTCATTTCGGTGGAACTGCACAAAGGGAGATCTGTGTTCCAATCCTCGTCATCCATATTGGCACCATAACCTTCCTTTAGGTAAGAATGATATTTAATGCACGTGTTCATCTCTATTTTGCGACTGCCATGAGAAAATAATGCTATTGTTTACTAGTACACTTGTACTCCCTCACTGACAAAACCAATTCTGAAATAGAAGGCCAATCATGTACTTGGTTTCACCAACTGGTGAGGATAAAGAGAAACAGAGCATGAAGAGGAAGAAGAAGAAGAATAAACAGTGCTAAGGTGATCTTGCTGAAGCCGAGGCCTCAGTCGAGGCCATTCAAGGGCTCCGGCAACGTCTACCTTACATGTGAGACGATCCTCCAGGGAGCCCTTCCACTTCTGTGTATTATCCATGATGAATTTGATGCTACTGTTAGAGTAATATGCTAATGTCTTCTTATCCTTTCTCACTAAGCTAATGAAGGTGTCACCTTGTTCCTACTTGTGCAAACAGGGATCATGTTGTGCCAATCATACATTTCAGGGGAACTACACAAGACAATACAATGAACTGTATCCCAGCCAGTGCTTTAACTCTGTTGGAAGTTCTTGATAATCTTTTGATATAATCTCAGCACTGGTAAACAAGAGTGATTTCAACCATACATTTGAAGTGCACAAAAATATATACTATTGAGTGATTCTAGTGAGTGCTTTATCATCTCTTCTGGGACTACATGAATAAGCTTTTTTGCTCAGGTTGGTTCCGGCCTAAGGCCTTCATCCATATTAGTTTGCTATCAACTCTATTTGTATCGTGCTACTGTCATGAGAAACTCCTTTATCTTTGCACGTTAAATTTTTGCAACCTATGATACATGGCAATGCTTTGAGTGTTGAGCTAATTGGCACTGATTAAATAAACTAATACCTCTCTTTAAGCAAGACTACTATGTTGCTAACTTTACCCATTAAGATAATGAGGGTGCTTCTATTTGTTAGTGTATGTTTCATCAACTAGGCCCAGTATTACAGTAATCTCACTCTCTCAATATATGTGCCAACAGGGATGCTCGATTTTGGTGGAACTGCACAAAAACTTTGGGTGCTTAATTGCCTCGACAGCTTCCTTCCTTTCCTATCAGTCGCTAATTTGGGCTTGCTTCCTTCCTTTGCTATCAGTCGCTTGGCTTATCTCAGCTTCCAGTCAAAGGAAATAGTAATTGATATGCTACCTCACACAGGTTGGTACTGGTCTGTATCCTGATTATTGTGCTTGTCATATGTATTGGTAATTTGGTATTGTGCTACTGTTTGCCGATTTCATAAAGGAGTAACTTGGAGCCTGAACTCGCAGGCAAATCATTACATTGGGTGATTTCAATAGAATTGCACAAAAGGATAAGATGGACAGGTACTTATGTTGTTGCTATGTACTCTAAAGTTCACTCAGACAAGCATCGATATTGACAATAGGAAGTGCCTATATTCATTCGAGTATCAACCGGCGTCAACCAGTTATCAAACTCCAAGTATTAGGAGAGTGAACGCCAAAATTATTGCTTGGCACATAGCCCAGGAAAACGCAGTCCAGTCTTTGGTCCCAACTTGTGCCGTTTGGTTATCGGCACATATGGTACCGAACTGTATGGCATGGAGTCTAAAGATTCCAGACAAGTTGGTTGACGCGTATATTCATCTGGCACTTAATCAGTCTGCACGCCAAGGATGCTCCATTTCAGTTGAACTGCACAAAAAATCTGGGTGGTTCATTTTCTCAACCGCCTCCTTTCTTGTCTGCAATGTAGAATTTTGGAGAGCTATAGGACCAAGATGAGCCAGTGAACTAGTTGGATGAAAGTAGTGGCCAAGTTGCTCAAACCTCCCTTGGCACGAGGTCACTATTTGAGGATAAACCTACAAGCAATGTTCAGATTGTCTGTGTTGCCTCTTATGTACTCGAAAGTTTACTCATACAAGCATTAATCTTAGCAAGAAGTACCTCCGACTAAACTCCATTTACCAGTATGCACCCTAGGTAATTAAAGTTCGTCCATGGATGATATTGGCTGTGATCTCAATCATTTGGTTGCATAAACATACTGAACATGTGTATATCTGAATCTTTTTGTGAATTATCTATGAATATTGTCGTGTGATCTATCAATCATTTGGATGCATAGACATGCTGAACTTTTGTATATATATGAATCTTTTGAGTTGTTGATTGTGAATGTTGGCTATGAATATGAACGTGTTCTGTGAACCTGAGTTTGATACGAATGTTTACCTGTTCTGTTGTACTTGTGTGTGAACTTGTTAGTATGTCTACTGTGGGATTTGTGACGTGTGTGTGTCAACGGCACACCTTCTTCCCGAGAAGAATTGCACCTGCTTTGTTAGGGTAGCAACGGCGCATCATCTCTTTTTAATATTTTTGCTCTGTCTTCCCCCTCCCCTGCTCAACCCCTGCCGTAATGTTTTCGGCCTCAAAACAAGCATAGCACTGCGTTGTTTTTGGGGCTTGATGAAAAATCGAGTGCTGGTTTCTGTAGGTTGGCCCGCCCAGCAAATGGGCTGCTGGTCCACCACGGGCTGGGAGGCTAAAAATACAAGTTGTATGGTGTAGAGGCAAGTAAAAAAACGCCATCGAGAGCCATCCACTGAAGAATAAAAATTGCGTCTGATGTGCTTCTTCAGTCGCGCCGCCGGCCCCCTCTTTAGTCCAGTTCGCTCGGGGATCTAGCAGATACTCCTTTCCGGTTTATAAGGCTCGATTCAAAAATCTCACCAACCAAGGTAGATGGTGAGTGGTGGAATACTTTTTGTAGTTTGCAAAAGCACCCAATTAATGCTCTTGTTTTCCTCAAAAAAGTATGTTTACCAATGCATTAATTGCAATGCATGCATGCATAAATTACATGCATTGGTCAATTTTCTCTTAATACTTGCATGCAATGATTTAATGCACCTTGGAATCTGAACATGTGATGGGGAACAACCAAATTGAGCCTTATAAAATGGCAAAACTAAAATTTTGAGATAAGCCCTATAAACCGGAAAGGAGGGAGTATCATTTTTTCCAAAGGGCGAACAAGTATCAGCTAGGCCTAGGTATGTGTAGCCCACGACATTCGGAGACAGTGGTTTCAACTTATTTTTTGAGGTCCATACCGGCCTATGGGCCTCCCAGCGTAGGTTTTACTTTTTCTTAAAGATCGGCAGCCCAATGTATTTTCTTAATAAAACACAAATCTCTGTTCTATTTATCTATATATAAGAATAATAATGCTGTGTTCAATTTATGTTTTCCCTTCTAACCACATTATATATATTTATATTATTACTATTATTGTATACTTTATAGAGACTTATATATACATTATAAAAACATCCCACGTGTTATTAACTTATAAAAGTAAATGTTTAACAGAAATTGGCAAGGAAAATCCTGGTTGTTTTTGACTCACAGGTAGGAAAATCCCGGTGATTGCGTACAAAAGCTTGTGAAGATTTTAAGGACCAATGTAATAATAACGCACTCATTTTTATTTTGAGCAATAACTTGCTAATTTGTTAATTTTATATATAAAAAATGTGTCGCAACGGTTTATTTTTTTGATATTAATTGCTCCTTCTAACCTAACGTTATATATAGAACGAGCCTAGCTAATTCGTGTATTTCAAGAAAGTGAAAATGGGCTGGTATTTCTTAGAAAATATTAAATGGGCTGCATTGACGCGAAATTATTTGTTCACCCAGCCCAGCAAATGGACTGTACATTCTAGAAAACATGGGTTAAATATATGCCACATTTTTGCAGGCTGGCATGTGGGCCAATAGGTCGAAGCCTACGCAGGGCGTTGTCAACTTGGTCAACAAATGATTATGGCATCCACAGCCATTGGATTTATATCCAACAGCCAGCATGCACCTTCAATCTCTCGTCTTCTTCCTCCAGCGTCGCTGGGACCGCCTGGTCCGGCCTCCGGCGGCTGGCAGCTCTACTTAGCACGCATCGCTGCAAAGCGCTACCCCACCGCCGGCCAGGCTATCCCTCCACCCCTCCACACCTCCTGTTATTCTCCACCGACTGCAACCCCACGCCGCACCAGAACTAGTTATAACCTTGTACTCCTCTCAATCTGCGACTCCACTGCCGCATCTTCCCATCTCCGGGTCGTTCCTGTCCGGGGCCTCGCCGTCGTCCACCGCCTCGCTGCGCTCGGCGCCGCGTGGTCAACAAACGAGAGTCATCGGAAGAGGACTGTACGTGGATAGCCTGACGGCTGGGACCCACGAGGTCCATGGTCGCATGCAAGGAAAGTTCCTCCTTATTAAGATGAAAAAAATGTTTCCTCCCCCTGACAGCTGGGACCCACCGGCTATGTGAAAAAAACTATTCCTCCCGTTGACCGCTAGGACCCGGCAGATTTGGTGGCTGACTTGTGGGCCTACTAAGCGGGCGTGTATGCAGGGCTTTGTCAACTTAATCAACAAATGATTCTAGCAGCTGGACCGTTGGATGTTGATCCAACAGCCGTGCTCCTTCTTCAACCTCTAATCTTGCTCCTGTCTCCCGTGGGCGGGAGTGCTGCCGCGCACCCGAACCAGTCAAGTTTCCCACTCATCTCCATCTGTGACTCCACTACCGCGTCTTCCGCATCTCCGGGTCGTTCCAATCTAAGGCCTCGCCGTCGTCCATCGGCCTTGGTGCGCTCGGCACGGTATGGTCAACATGGTCAACAAATGAGAGTCATCGAAATATGACTGTACGTGAGAGGCTGACAGTGGGGACGCACCACGCCCATGGACACATGCATGCAACTGCATCAGCTGGGACCCACCAGCTACATCTTCGCACGCAAGGAAGTGCGTCCATATTATGGGCAAAAAAATGATTCGCCCCCTGACTGCTGGGACCCACCAGCTACATCTTCGCACGCAAGGAAGTGCCTGACAGTCAGGACCCACCTGGTCGAAGCGTATGTAGCGTTGTGATTCTTGTCGCGAATGTGTACGTACATACGATCGGTCTATCTGCAGGCTGCAGCGATGAACCGTGGCCGTGTAAGGAAGGGCACGTGTCGTAATAGAGGCGCGCACATGTCGTAGTAGAGGCGCGCACGTAGCATGTACACGTACGTACAGCGGCCAGGGTGCAAGAAAGAAAATACGGCCACGTACGTACATACAGGCGGGGTCTCGAGCGCGTACTCGTGCACATATATACGGACGGCCAGGGCTTGTGTACATGGAGAGGCAACATACGGCAACAACGGCGTCCGGTTCATCAGGCAGCGAACCGACTGGGTCGGAACGGAGAAACAGCGTCCTGTTCATCGGGAGGCAACCGGCTGGGTCGGAATACGTCGTGTTCATTGGGAGCCAACCATCTTGGATGGAATAGCGGATGGAAACAAGGCTTGGCATACCGCAGAACGAAGGAAACGGCCTCGTGTTCGACCGGCCACGGTCGAAACGAGATCCTATTCATCGGGAGGGGTCTGGCGTACCGCAAAATGAAGGAAACGGACCTCCTACGGTGGAAACGGGGTCCTATTGATCGGGAGGGGTGTGGCGTACCGCAAAACAGAGGAAACGGACTTGTGTTGGAGCGCTATGGTCGAAACGGGGGTCCTGTTCATCGGGAGGGGTGTGGCGTACCGCAAAACGGGACTCCACGGGATATTGTTCATCTCCACCGTCGACTGCCTCCACGGGCTACTGTTCATCCACCGTCGACCTCCTCCGGCGTCCACCTGTGACTGTTCATCCACGGGCTCCTGTTCATCCAGCCTCCACCGCGCGCTCCTCCACCGGCTACTATTCAACCAGCCCTCTCCATGGGGTCCTGTTCAACCACCCCTCCACAGGCTACTATTCATCCAGCCCTCCACTGGCTACTGTTCAACCAGCCCTCCACGGGGTCCTGTTCATCCACCGGCTCGATCGATCGAGGTACTGTTCATCTAGTGGCAACGGCCTCTACTACCACGGGGTCCTGTTCATCCAACCCCTCACCGGGAACTGTTCATCCACCCCCCCAACAACGCTCACTGTTCATCAAGAGGCAGCAGGTTCGATCGGCTTCAGTTAGCAGCAGTAGCGAAGGAATCGCTCGATCGGGTTCAGTTAACAGCCATCAATCGATCACTCGGGTTCACTAACGCGTAGCCTGCAGTGCCATAGCTCGAGTTCAGTAGGCGAACGCCTCGCTCGGGTTCAGTTAGAGCCCAACGCCTCACACCCACGCGTGTGCGTGTACGAGAGAAACGCGCATCGCTCGGCCCCCGACCACCCACCGTACCGGGAACTCCCCGATACTTTCCGCACCCTTGCTTTTAACATAGTTTTTTCCATCATGGACGGCCCAAAGAATGTCATGCAGTTGCGTCTCCGGCCCGCCTAGGACGAAAAGCCCACCACATCTATGATGATACCGGTTTTTGTCACAATTATCGTCATAGAAGTGTCATAAGCATGACAGGAAAGAAATTCGTTAGGCCCAAAATGTCACGGATGTGTCTTTTTTTGTAGTGGTTCCTGAAGTCCTTGGCCGGCGACGATGACATTCTCACTGGCGTCCTTAAGCAGCAGGAGCTGGTCGACGGCTTGATGAAGCTGCTCAAGATCAGCGATGCCTCGGTTGAAAAGGCAACCGGTCTCGTCGAGCAACTCATGGGTGACAATGCGAAGCTACTCAAGGCGCTAATCGAGAAGGAGGAGGAGGCCGCCGGCTGGAAGATGTTGCATGAGCAGAGCAGTGCCTCGGGGATGATGCTGACAGCGGTCGTCAAGGAACTGATGGGTGACTCGAGGAAGCCACGGATCGAGCGTGAGCAGGAGGTGGAGGAATCCGTGGCTGCTTTCAAGCAAAGTCGCGAGGAATTGAAGGAGCTGGAGGATGTCGTCGCCCGGCGACCCATCGACGAGTAGAGACAGTAGCGATCTAGATCACTGTCTGTGATTTCCTTCTTCTCTTGCCCCCGTGTCTTCCGGGCTTTGCCGCATCTGGCATTTTAAATTATCCGGAATATGTAAGACAATTATTATCTGCGCCATTGTAAATTTGTCATCGTATTATCCGTTGCCATTTTATTTGTGGTCATATTATTCGTTGCCCTATGTGGCAATTTAAATTAGGCCGGAATACGAGTTGAAAACATGAACAAAGCAAATGCTGCCATGGGATCACAAGCAAACACCCTCCGTCCAAGTGCTTTAATTAACCCATTAATGAAGAAGTTGTGAGCGAGGCGGGCGGCGGCTGGTGTATGGAGGTCAAAGAGCTCGCTTCCCGGTGAGCATGGGCGTCCTTACTGCTCGCACGTGTCCAGTCGAGCCTGTGAGGTGGACAGGATGCACGCGTCCCATCGAGCCTGCACGGCATACTTCTCGCGCTCGTCCCGTCTAATCAAATAGCTGCACACACGCCACCGAGTATGGTTAAATTTTGACACAGTTCATATAATACAACCGTTTGCGATATTAACGTGTCAGCTATTTGTTTAAAAAAAGGATTTCGTTGGCAATTAATGTGTGCGCCTTGTCTCAAACTGGATGATTTTTTTTACCACCACATATATGTGCCATGTCATGAAACCATGCCAAGTTTCATGTTTTTTGGGTGAGTTTTTGATTTACTGGGATTTAAAAACCGAGAGTCTCAATGTTTCAGGACGGCGAGAAGTTTGTAATTCATTCCCATTCCTTAAATCAGACCTAAACATGCACCCAATGACACATGTATGATTTCCCACCCATTTTGCTTCACTTGAGCATGTGCTTGTAGTTCAAATTTGAATTATGCACTACATTAAATGCCTAGAAAACTTAATTAATATATACAATGGCCAAACGAACCCTGAACAGCTTCAAATTTCAGGGCGACACTCCTCTTATTCTATGTTGCCTGTAGAAAACAAAGTTCAAGGCGAGAAGAGGCAGCGATTATTGTTTCGCCCACAGGAGGGGCATGTTTCCCTACCGGAACCACGAGGGTTGCGACAGGCTCCGGTTTGTAAGAGGCTTGTAATATAGCTTCGCCGAAATTGGACAATTATATGTACCGTGTAGTGACACCATGCCAAGTTTCATGATTTCCTGGTGAGTTTTGGATTTACAGAGATTTAAAAACCGAGATTCGCAATGTTTGTGGCCAAGCCAGGATGGCGAGATGGTTGAATTCATTCCCATTCGTTCCATGGGACCTAAACATGCACCCCAAGGAAACATGTATGTTTTTTCTAGCCATTTTGGTGCACTGGAGCATGTATTTGTAGTTTGGATTTGAATTACGGGCATTAAATGCCTAGAAAACTCAATTAATGAATAAAAAAGGTCAAACAACCCCTGAATAATTTCAAAGTTCGGCGCGAATCTCTCGTTGTTCCGTGTTGCGTGTAGAAGAAAATACGAGGCTAGAAGAGGGAGAGATTATCGTTTGGCCCACAAGGGGATACGTTTCCCTATCGAAACCATGAGGGTTCTTGCGACAGGCTCCGGTTTGTAAGAGGTTTGTAATTAAGCTTGGCCCAAATTGGCAATGTTTTTACCATGACATATATGTGCCATGACGTGACACCATGCCACCTTTGATGACTTTCTGGTGAGCTTTGGATTTATGGGGATTTAAAAATCGAGATTCGAAATGTGTGAGGACAAGCCAGGACGCCGGTATGGTTGTATTTCGTTCCCATTCCTGGCATGGGACCTAAACATGCACCCAAGGACACATGTAAATTTTTCTAGCCATTTTGGTGAACTGGATCATGTATTTATAGTTCAGATTTGAATTATGGACATTAAATGCCTAGGAAACTCAATTAGTGTATAAAAAGGCCAAACGAACCCTGAATAAGTTTAAATTTCAGCACGGATATCATGTCGTTCCATGTTGCCCGTAGAAGGAAATACAAGGCGAGAAGGGGCAGTGATTACGTTTCGCCCACAAGGGGAACACGTTTCCCTAGCGGAACCACATGGCTTCTTTGAGAGAAGCTCCGGTTTGTAAGAGGTTTGTAATAAAGCTTGGCCCAAATTGGCAATGTTTTTACCACGACATATATGTGCCATGACGTGACACCATGCCACCTTTGTTGAGTTTCTGGTGAGTTTTGGATTTATGGGGATTTAAAAACCGAGATTCCAAATGTTTGAGGACGAGCCAGGATGCCGGTACGGTGGTAATTCGTTCCCATTCCTGGCATTGGACCTAAACATGCACCCAAGGACACATGTATAATCGTTCTAGCCATTTTGGTTAACTGGAGCATGTATTTGTAGTTTCGATTTGAATTATGGACATTAAATGCCTAGGAAACTCAATTAGTGTATAAAAAGGCGAAATGAACCCTGAATAAGTTTAAATTTCAGCACGGATATCCTGTCGTTCCATGTTTCCCGTAGAAGAAAATACAAGGCGAAAAGAGGCAGTGATTACGTTTCTCCCACAAGGGGAACACGTTTCCCTATCGAAATCACGAGGCTTCTTTGAGAGAAGCTCCGGTTTGTAAGAGGCTTGTAATAAAGCTTGGCCCAAATTGGACAATGTTTTTACCACGACATATATGTGCCATGACGTGACACCATGCCACCTTTGATGACTTTCTGGTGAGTTTAGGATTTGTGGGGATTTAGAAACCGAGATTCCAAATGTTTGAGGATGAGTCAGGACGTCGGTACGGTTGTAATTCGTTCCCATTCCTGGCATGGGACCTAAACATGCACCCAAGGACACATGTATATATTTTCTAGCCATTTTGGTGAACTGGAGCATGTATTTGAAGTTCATATTTGAATTATGGACATTAAATGCCTAGAAAACTCAATTAGTGTATAAAAAGGCCAAACGAACCCTGAATAAGTTTAAATTTCAGCACGGATATCCTGTCGTTCCATGTTGCCCATAGAAGAAAATACGAGGCGAAAAAAGGCAGTGATTACGTTTCGCCCACAAGGGGGACACGTTTCCCTATCGGAACCACGAGGCTTATTTGAGAGAAGCTCCGGTTTGTAAGAGGCTTGTAATAAAACTTGCACCAAAATGGACAAAAAAATTCATCGACATATATGTGCCATGTCGTGACACCATGCCAGGTTTCACGATTTTCGGGTGAGTTTTGGATTTACGGGGATTTAACAATCAAGATTCTTCTCACGAAATGTTTTCAAATAGCACATGGTTCACCCATGAAAGCCTTGTGCCTACCAAACCGTGGCCGATGCCCCCTCCCCCCTGCTGTGCGTGCGATCTGAGGCGTGCGTTCTGATTGGCCAGAACCCAAACCCCACCAATCGTACGTGTGCACCGTTGGATGCTCCCGGATCGAACGACAACCCTCAGCCCTTTCGACAACACATGCAGTACATGGGTAAGCACTGTGCGCATGCGTCGTGCTAGCTCACGCTTCCTTCTCTACTATGTTTTCTAAACAGGCTACCATTTCTCGCCACTCCTCTCATCGGTTTCCCGCCTCTTCTCCCATCGTTTTCCCGCTACAAGTGTCAGTGCTCATTGAAGTCTAGCGGCGACACACCGGCCATGTAAATATCCCACACAGTTTCTAAAAGCACAAATGTGTGTGATAGGAGGGAGTGGGTCCCATAGGGTCACCAGCGTGAAACGCCTTAATGGAAAGGAGGCAACTCCTATTAGCAAGGGGCGGCTTCCCATCGGCTAGACTAGTCGAATAGAACACAGAAGTTAAGCGTGCTCGGGCTGGAGTAGTCCAAGGATGGGTGATCCGGTGGGACGTTGCATATCTTAAGCTTCATTTAGATGCCATGACACGATCATTATAGAGATATAATATATCTCTATAGTGACCTATCATGGCAATTATATAAACCTTGGGATCCTTGTTTTGCTAATTTGTAGACTATGGCTTTATTGGTTATTTTTTGCTTTATAAAATAAAGAGTGATTGACTTGACCTATCATGGCGATGATATAAACCTTTTTCAGGTCGCATGCAGGGTATAGGAGGCAGGGTGTTCTTATCGAGCATGTCTCTCTTGTGTGGCTTATAGACGCGGCACATATCTGTGGGCTCCCCGAGGTATATATACTATCCTATACCAAAAATTATGGGGGCCCACACAATCTATCCCTTTGACCCAACAATGAGAAGGGTTCGACCATGATGGTTTCCTATTGATACTAGTAAGGTACACATGCATTGCACACATGAGATTTGGTAATCAAATTATGAATAAACTAGCAGGTGCACCCGCGCATTTGCGCGGCTAGAGTAAACTTTTCTGTTTTTGTATTTGACTTATATGTAGCACCTTTGTATCATGGTGTTTACCTTTGTAGGACTATATATTTTTATTTGTCTTTATTTTTATTTTTTGGTATAATAATTTGCCCATCCATGTTTTTTCTTACTTTATGTATTCCATGGCATGTATCCTATCATGATGATATAAACCGGTGGTTATGATGTATAAACTCTTATGATTTTCTTAGAGAGTGATTTAATTTTGAACATGTGAAATCACACTTAGTATCTCAGAGAGAAATGTTGATTCTGACATTCATGGTGCTTGGTGAGCCAGTCTGTGGTTGGATGGTTAGGAAGATAGTGGTATCCCTGCCCTTTCAACAGTGGCGGAGCTAGCTCCCGGCGACCTGGGGCAGCTGCCCGGGCTGCTCTGGCCATTCTTGACTAAACAATGCAAAGAAACCATGATTAGCATTACTAATTACTTGGGAAAATGCTGGGCAACATCGATGTGTAAAGACTTTGCCCCGGCTCCTTCAGCTGGCTGGCTCCGCCACTGCCCGTTAGGGTTCAAGTCCTAGACTTAACTTTGGTGCTCACATTATTCCTAAATTTATTTCAATCTTCCGCCGATGTTCGTTCAGTGATATCTTAAAATCTCAAGATGCCATGTCGGCTCATCTCTCGGAGGTGCTCACAGGGATTGGGTATGCTTGTGTGCGTTCAAAGAGGTGAGGGTATGCTCGTGTATATGAGCAACTTTGATTGTATTGTGTTAACAAAACATTCATTGTGCTTTCCCAAGAGTAAGAAACGTGTTCGACTGGGTCTCAGGTCATTGGCAGGGGGTCATCTATATTAGGTTGTGATGAGAGGACGATAGTGAATGACACGTGTTGGATTTGAGGAAAATGATATACATGGTAAGAAGCTTGATGGAGAAATAGCAAAATGATAAGAGTGTTAGTAACATTAGTTAGACCTCCTTTTTTTCAATCATGTTGATTTTCTTTCTGTGACATTGCACAAATGTTTTAAACTATTGCCGGTCAGAAACCTCGCATTTAAATCTTTTAGCTTCATATACGGTTTTTCCTTTAAATTATCTTTATCTGTTATTTTAGTTTTCATGCCCATTTTTCTTTTTCCCTTTTTTTATACATTTGCACATACAAAATCTTTTTACCTTTATCAATCCAGGCTGACCAATGGGTCGACGTGCTTCCCATCCCACCATGTCGGCGTTCTGGGAAAAGGGGTCCCCAGACTTGCCTGCCTGCAGCACACGGCGTGGCTCTGCGAGCGGGCCCGTACGGCCCATCTTTTCCAACAAGCATTCAAGAGCCTCGCGAGGGGCCAAGCTTCGCGAGGCGGATGACGCGGGACCTCCTCGGGAGCGGCCTCACCAGGCTAGCTCGCGAGGGGCGGAGAGTTCAAGGCAAGGCAAACCTCGCGAGGTTCCAATGACGTGAGCCATGACGATCGAGACCAGGCGGGCGCCAGCGCATGCAGTGTCCTTGTTTCCTCTAGGCGCGGAGTACCGAGGCGTCAAGCAAAGGTTTCCATATTGGTGCAACAAGACCAAGACCAGCAGGACGGCAAGACGGAGGTCAGCATGGAGCCCAAGGCGGCGTCACCCCCAGAGCCTTTTGCAGGCGAAGACCACTTTTGTCAGGATAAGCTCTACTAGCTGTCCCCTTTCAAATTGGTCGTTGTTGGCTCCCTTCCCACTCAATATTTGGGGAGAGGACCAGGGCCTCTATAAATAGGACTAGCCACCGTAGTAGGAGGCATCTCATTTTGAGGAATCCTCACCCACACAAGTTCACCAAGCACAAGAACACCTCGCCTCAGGAGGCTGTTCTTCCCCCTGTACTGTTCATCCTCCGCCCAAGAGGCAATCCACCACCACCACACTGGAGTAGGGTATTACACCACAATGGTGGCCCAAACCAGTATAAATCTTGTGTCCTTTGCATTGCGAGTTCGTCGGGCTAGCCTTTGAGATCTTAGCGAGGTTAGGGCGTGGATCGGTAGGGGGAGATCTTCGTACGCACCCTAGTGTTCGAACCTTGAGGGTTTTGCCGGAACCCTAGATCCGACATTTGGCGCGCCAGGTAGGGGTGCGCCGGAGCTCTTCTTCCACCAGTCGATCCGCTCGTTGACCCTTCGGCGCTCCGCGGCTTCGATGTCCGGCGACTCAAGAGCCAATACCGACCGCTGGGCGGCCTGGCCGGCCCGGGCGGCGCCGTCTGCCCAAGAAGACCTCAACCTTGCGCCCCAGGCGACACGCGCACCGCCAAACACCATGGGGCGTGGGCGGCGCGGTCACTCGCCCTCTGCTCTTACTCCATGACAAGTGCGAGCGGCCGCGAGGGCCTCAAGCCACGCTACCGCCACGGCACCGCACACCCGACGGGAGCAGGCAAACATGAGGGCCGCGCTCACAGTGGCTCGAGAGTTGCTGCGATGCCGGTTAATGGAGAGCGACTGGGATGCTTTGCTAGAGCGTGTGGCCGAGCTCTTGGACGCCGCAGCTTAAGGAGCGCCACCCTTCTGCTCTCTGCGCACGCCACAAGCTGCGTCCGGGTCGCATGGCGCACCACCCCGTGCCCGCATGCCCACAGGCGCACCACCAGGCTTCATCGACACGGCGCAACCAATGGAGCTGTACGCCCGCTCGCACCCGCGCCACCTTCGGTGGGCGCGGGCATGAGCACTGCCACCTACGGTCCGGGCGGGATGCAACCCTACCATCCTCAAGGCGGCACGCTAGGTCGAGCGACATGGAGCGTGGGGCACTACGGCGAGGTCTTCGAGGCGGCGGCCTCGAAGGCCTACGTGCCCCGCATGGTGGACCAAGAGTAAATGCTGGAAGACGACCCTGGCTCGTTCCTCGAACCGGGCTGGGAGGAGGAGGCGCTAGAAGCCGGCACCTTTCAGGAGCCCTCCGGAAGCCTCACCAACCGCGTCGGCGACAACAGCTACAGGGTACCACTAATTCCTCAGGAGCAGGTTTACACTAACCATGGTGCGCAGGAGGATCAGGTCGCAGCAGCAGATGGCGGTCCCGGCTCGTCGGCCTCTCTGCCGCCAGGGGGCACGCTGGGGACTGCAGGAAGGAAGCCGGGACGAAGGCCCTTCCCAGCGCTGCGCGGAGCAAGGCGTCCCCCAGAGGTAGGCCCTCTGCTGGGGAGGTGCTCCATAGCCTACCTCCGGCAGAGGACCCGTGGTCGCCGAGGGTGACGCTAGTGTCCCCTTTGCCCCTTTGGTGTCGTCCTGGTTTCCGGTCGCCCCCAACGGTGGCCGAGGGAGGCACAAGGCGGGGCCCTCGTCTGGCGATATGAAGTAAGGCTCACGCCTGTGAAGGTATCCGCCCGTGACACTCTCACGTAATAATGAGTGGGGCTGTACACGCCCCGGAGTCTCAGGAGTGCCGCCCTCGGGACTCAGGGGCTCCCTCCCACGTCCTAGTGGCAGCACTTAGCTCCGCGCTGCTGAGAAGACTCAAAGACAAGAAGACTAGACTAGGCGCCGGGCGCGGCCATTTGCTTTGGATCCCTTTTTCTGTAGCCTTGCCTTCTGGATTTGGATTTAAGTCGAAGTTGAATTTTCATTGATGCGCGCGGGGGGTGCCTTTTTCTCGTTCGAGCGATTTCTTGCTATCTGGTTCTTGCCTTCATTCGGAGCTCACGCTCGTTGCCTCCCCCTCGCGGGCCCCTCGCGAGCGGGGCTGCGCGCAGCGCACGCACCGCGCGCGTCTCTACCACGATCGGCACCTGATTCTCGCGAGGCCCTCTCGAGCGAATTAGCGGACTCTTCAGGAGTTCCTCGGGACCTCACGACCTCACAATCCAGTTCGGGGCTTACCCCGGCTAAGGTAAGCCACGACAACAAACTTGCCACCAGACTCATGGATTCACAAAGGTGCACACTTAGCTTGACATAAAAGAATAAAGGTTGCGGTTTGTTTACACGAGGGGCTCCCCCGCTCAAAATGCTCTTACAACCTCTAGGGCCACGCCCAAGCCTCTGCGTGCAGGACAAACAGCTGGGAAACGCGGGGATCAGTCGGACATGTCGCTCGCCGCATCGCCTTCAGACACGCCGCTGGCATCGCTGCCACCGTCACCAGCATCACCATCACCTCCTCCGACGCCGTCAACACCATCATCGACCACGTTGCCTTCGTCCGCCGCGACCACCACCGCGTCGTCGTCAGAAGAGAAGGCCCTGACCAGCGCGTCCATGTTATCCTCCACCCACCGCGCCAGGTCACCCCGGATGGCCTCCGGGACTGGAGCAATGGCGGCGTCAAAGTCGAAGTCCTGGTAGGTGTTCTGAAGGTGGCTGGAGACACGGGAGAATGCGCACCCCAGCAGGCTGCGGCTCCTCTCTTTGACAAGCAGGCGAGCTCTCTCGGAGCGGTTCTCCAGGCGCGTCACCACGTCAGCGAAGAAGCGAAGGTGGCTGGCGTAGTCGTTCACGTGGGGGTGAGGGGCATTCTCATCACAGATATGGCCTAGGGCAGTATTGGCCCTGTTCCGGAGGTCCTGGAGCATGGGAGCATGCACGCGCTCCAGCGTCCGCCGCTGAAGCACTTCCTCCCTGTTCTGCCGCGCAACGGACTCGGCGTCAGCAACCCGCTGCTGGAGAGAGAGCAGCTCGGCGCGGGCGGAGGCCAGTTCCGCCTGCGTCGTGACCAGGGCGGCTGCCGTGGTCTCCTCGCGCCTCTCCACCTCTGCTAGCCTGGGCCTAAGGGCAGCGGCCCTACCTGTAGCCTCAGCCTCCGCAAGCTTCAACTTCAGGTCATGCCTACCCTCAAGACCCGCGTGAACCTTGGCCACCCGGCGATCGACCTCCTCCTGGGCCTTGGCCTCGCGTGCGTCAACGGCATCTTCCACTTGGGCAACTTGACGCTCCCTCGTCTCCAATCGCTCGAGCTCGAGGCTACGCTCCACGGCTTCCAGTGCCAACGCCTCCTCTCGCCTCCGGATCTCTTCTTCCTCGGTGGACGTCCCCCTCAGTGATGCAAGGGCGGCTCTGCGTGCCTCCACTTGCCGCTCCAAGGAGGCGCTCCAGGCTTGAAGCTCCCACGCGCGCTTCTCCACGGCCTCATGGCGGCAGTCAGCTTCTCGGGCCTCTTCCAGAGCTCGGGAGCAGGCTTCACGCGAGGTTGCGAGAGAAGCTTCAGCCTTCGCGTTATCAAGCTCACGCTAGTGACGCCCGAGGTTGATAGCCACCTTCAACTTATGCCACTCCTCCGCCAACCGAAGACCCTTGGCCTCGAGGCGCGCGTCGACGTCCGCGAGTTCTTCACCAAGCCGGTTCATCGCGCCCATCGCCTCCTGGAAAAGCTCATGACGAACAACGCTCCGTCCATGCTCGAACTCAAGCGCACGGCCCATCTCGTCGTCCACTGCGGGGGCTGCAGGCGGGGCCCGAAGTGGCATGCCCCCTCCCAGCAGGGGGCTGGGGGCTGGTGCACGCCCGGAGGCAAGCCAGGCCTTGCAAGGGCCTGGACGGGTCGAGGCCCGCTACTTGAAGAGGCGCCCGAGACCGAAGCCATCTAGCCGCTGTCCACAACCAGAGGAGGAGCCCTCGGCACGCTCGCTAAGATCCAGGCAAGGCCACGAAGGAGGAACGACGAGGGCGTAAGCTCAAGGCGCCGTAGAGGCGAGCGAGCCCCTCCAACCGACCCCGCACCAAAGGCGGTGTGCAGGCTCGGGGCACCCAAGGTCAGCGAGGGAGACGAGGAGAGAGGAGACTGCTTCTCGGGAGACTCAGCGGCGGTGGTGGAAGGGATCCTGAAGGACCAACGTTAGGGAGGAAAGCAGCACTCAAGAAGCCACAAAGATACAGTACTTACTCGTTAATGGCGATGTACTTCCTCCGCTTCAACGTCCCAAAGATACCACCACTGCCGCTCGGGGACCCCTTCCTCTTCAGGAGCTCCTCGAAGTCCATGCAGAGCCGGCCGAAGCATTGGACATGGCGGCCAGCACGGGGTGCAGCAGGAGAAGCGCTTGAAGGGACAGCCTCAGGGGTGCCAAGCTGAGGAGAGTCATCAGGCGCCATCTCGCAGCGGCCTGCCAAGGTCTCAGGAGCTTCGGCCTCATGAGTCGCGCGACGTGTCGCCCCCGCAGCTACCGCCCCAGTACAAGAATCACGGACTCCTGAGGACGCCTCGGGAGCCCCAGGCGGCATCAGCACCTCGGTACTAGGGCCACCGGCCTCAGACGATGCTCGCCTCCCTGCATCCACACTCGGGGTGAGCTCGGCGCCGGCAGCGAAGAGGCGAACCACGTTGACGGGGTTCTCGCGGGGCCCCACCAGGCCGTCTGGGCGCAGTCCCCACTCGTCAAAGGAAGGCATGTGCTCCACGAATTCCTCCTTATTCGAACAGCAGTACAGCAGACAACTCTTCCCAGGCATGCCGTCCGGCAACGGAACGCCCGCCAGGACCTCAAGCACCGTATGCCGCATCTCAAGAGGGAGCCCGGACTCCTGAAGCCTCATATGGTCCTTGCTGTTGAGCAAGGCCCACATCGGCCGAGAATGGCGCTAAAGCGGAGAGACTCGGCGTCGGACGAACTCCTTCACCACCATAGGCGCAGTCATGCCACGGTCTTTCAGCCTCTCCAGCCTGAGCCAGATAGAGACAAGGCAAGGGCTCACAAGCTTCTCATGGCCCCAACCGGAGTTGGGGACGACAGGCGCCGACGGAGAATGGAGCAGGGGGCTGAGCACTCCGACATCAACAAATACCCACCGTGTCTGAAACTCGCTCGTGGATGGAGGAAGCTCGAAGTCGATCCCCGCGCCTGTCGTCGCGGCCAGAGCCTTGAAGCTCAGGCATCCCGAGCTCTGCCGGGGGTCAATCAGATGCAACGAGAAGAAGTGGCGGAGAAGGGCCACGGAAGGGGCAATTCCCACCATGGCCTCACACACAAAGGCGAAGACGGCAAGAAGGGTCACGGACTGGGGATCGAGATGCAGCATGTGGATCTGATAGTGTTCAAGAACTGCGTTGAAGAAGGCGGAGAAAGGAGGGACCAGGCCGGCCTAAAGGGCGTCGATGAAGAATGGGACCTTGGTGGCTGTCCGGTCAATGCGAGCACGAGACGCAGGCCAAGCCACCCTCTTTCCCCACACATTGAAGCTGGAGGCGAGCATGGGACGCACCTTGCCCATGGCCTCATCGTTGAGCACCAGCGATCGGCCAACTGCGGACTCGACGGCCAAAGGCGCACTGGCCAAAGACAGAGGTTTCTTCCCCTTATCCGCTTGTTTCGGCGCCATGGCGATGGAGTGAGCAGAGCTCAAGTCAGATTGGAAAGAGGAGCAGAGTCCCGGGGAAGTAGAGGAATTGGGGGAGTATGGCACTGGCGATGGAAGAATAACGGTGTAGGTTGCGGTGGCCTGTAGGATCGAAAGTATGTCTAGAGGGGGGGTGATTAGACTACTTGACCAATTAAAAATCTAGCCTTTTCCCAATTTTAATTCTTGAAAGATTTTAGCAACTTTGCACAAGTCAAGCAACCAACCTACACATGCAATTCTAAGAGTATAGCAGCGGAATGTAAAACAATTGCATATGAAGGTAAGGGGAGGAGTTTGAGGGAGCAAACACAATGATGACACGGAGATTTTTTATCCGTGGTTCCGATAGGTGGTGCTATCATACATCCACATTGATGGAGACTTCAACCCACGAAGGGTAACAATTGCGCGAGTCCACGGAGGGCTCCACCCATGAAGGGTCCATGAAGAAGCAACCTTGTCTATCCCACCATGGCCGCCGCCCACGAAGGACTTGCCTCACTAGGGTAGATCTTCACGAAGTAGGCGATCTCCTTGCCCTTACAAACTCCTTGGTTCAACTCCACAATCTTGACGGAGGCTCCCAAGTGACACCTAGCCAATCTAGGAGACACCACTCTCTAAGAAGTAACAAATGGTGTGTTGATGATGAACTCTTTGCTCTTGTGCTTCCCCAACACTCAACTCTCTCTCATAGGATTGGATTTGGTGGAAAGATGATTTGAGTGGAAAGCAACTTGGGGAAGGCTAGAGATCAAGATTTATGTGGTTGGAATGGAATATCTTGACCTCAACACAAGTGTAGGTGGTTCTCTTTCAGAAAATGTATGTTGGAAGTGTAGGCATGTTCTGATGGCTCTCTCCATGAATGAAGAGTGGGTGGAGGGGTATATATAGCCTCCACACAAAATCTAACCGTTACACACAATTTACCAAACTCGGTGGGACCGAATCATTAAACTCGGTCAGACCGATTTAGTTCATAATGTGACCGTTAGGATTTTTGGTGGGACCGACACGTCAACTTGGTGAGACCAATTTTGTTAGGGCTAGGGCATAACGTAATCTCGGTGAGACCGATTACACAAACTCGGTGAGACCGATTTTGGTAATAGACAAACAGAGAGTTGGTCAGGCAAACTCGGTGGGACCGATTCGCTCATCTCGGTTAGACCGAAACGTTACAAAAGGGAAACAGAGAGTTTGCATTGCAATCTCGGTGGGACCGATCGCTCATCTCGGTTTGACCGAAACGTTATGAAGGGAAACAGAGAGATTACAATCCCATCTCGGTGAGACCGAGATCCCTATCGGTGAGACTGAAAAGACTAGGGTTTCTGGCAGTGGCTATGTCAATTGAACTCGGTGGCGCCGGATAGACAGTTTCGGTGGGGCCGAGTTTGACTTTTGGTTTGGGACATATGTGGATGTGAGAAAGTAGTTGAGAGCTTTGGAGCATATCACTAAGCACTTTGAGCAAGAAACTCATTAAGCAGCACCTCACCCCCTCTTGATAGTATTGGCTTTTCCTATGGACTCAATGTGATCTTGGATCACTTAAAATGAAAAATGTAGAGTCCTGAGCTTTGAGCTTGAGCCAATCTTTTGTCCTTAGCATTTTGAGGGGTCCACTTTTCTCATCCATGCCATCCCAATCATTGAGCTTTCCTAAAATGTTTATCTTGAAATAGCATTAGCTCAATGAGCTACATGTTGTTAGGAATTACCAAAACCACCCAGGGATAGTTGCACTTTCAATCTCCCCCTTTTTGGTAATTGATGACAACATATAGATCAAAGCTTCGACAAAAGATAATAAGGTTGAAGAACATCGTCGCTTTGAGAAGTATGTGATAAGCAAGAGCTCCCCCTAAATTTGTGCATTATTTAAAATTTGCTTTTGAATGCAAGTGCACAATCGATTAGGATCATGGGTTACTCTTCCATGCCACATACATCTTGGTGGAGCGCTCAAAATGATAGAAGTTAAAAGCATGCACTCATCACCAAGCAAGTGAATGATCATATAGGGATATAAGAGATAATATCATCCAACAAGCATTAAGGGTAGCATATGATCAAACACATGATCAAACAAGTATCTCATCAGGACATAAAGTATCTCACACAAGCACACAATAAAGTTTCAACCAAAATAGCAAGAGAGATAAAAAGCAACACTCTCTCTCAAAGCTTCTGTTGATGTAGAGATGACTCCAAGGACGAAAGCTTCTGTTGATGTAGAGATGACTCCAAGGACGAAAGCTTCTGTTGATGTAGCTGGAGCTGGTGGAGTGGCTGCTGGAGGTGGCACTGGAGCTGTAGCTGCTGGAGCTGATGTTGTAGCTCGAGTATCTGTGACTGGCACTGCAGCATATCTCTGCCCCCGGGCACACTAGCAAAAGCATCTGTAGTAGACTTGCCCTTCGTCTCCTCTGCTTCCTCCTGTAGCTGCTCAACTGCAGTTTGGATCTCAGTTACCTTGAGATCAAGATCATAGAATTTGGTCTCTATAATCCTCTCCAAACTCTCCTGGTTTTGAGTCAGGGTGGCCAAGCCCTTCTCAATCCTCAAGGTGGATTGGATCAGATATGCTAACTGATCTTGCTTGCTCTTCAGGAAAAGCTGATATGCCTCTTCAACAGTTGGCATCTTTGCAGCTTTCTCTGCCCTTGCCTTCTCTCTCTTCTCATGTGCTTGAGCTGATGATGGTTCATTCTCAGTCATGACTACAGTGTTGTCTTCAAACTCAGGATATAAAGCCAGATGCTCCTTATCCAACAGATATGTGCCTGTGCCCATCTTTGAGTTGATGAGCTCCTGAATGTGTGGGGCATACCCACAACTTCTCTTCTGATCAGCTGCTATCCTTTTGATTGTTTCCACAATCAGACTCGTGACTTTGAACTTTTGAGGCACGTCAAACAAATGTAGCAAGTTGATAGCATGTCCTCTGATCATCTTGTGATCACCTGACTTGGGTAGCAAAGTGTGCCTTAGGATCCAATTTATGGTAGGCAGACCAGACAACAAAAAGTGTATAGATCCAAACTTGTGATTCTCCAAAGCATCATCTGGGATCTCTCTGTACACGTGTGCCATAGTGTTGTGGTCTTTCTTCTTCTCAGCATAAACATCCAAGTCATCCTCACTTTCTTCTGGAGCATTAATCAACTGAGCCCATTCTTCAACAGTGGATTGGTACCTTGTACCTTCAGACATCCAAACTATCTTCCCATCTGGATAGAAGTGGGTAGTGGAGTAAAACTGCATGATCAGCTCATCATTCCACTTGGTGAGCTTCTCGGCAACAAATATATCCACTCCACATGCTTTGAAGCTATCATATACACCTGGATAGTGATCTTCATTCTTCTTGATATACTCCCAATCAACCCATCTCATGTCACACACAATGGGCTTCTTGTCAAGCAAAACTGTCTCATAAAAGTCTTGTTGTTCCTTAGTGTGAAACCTGTAGTCAACAGCAGTTCTTCTCCTGACAGCATATGGATCAGACTGTCTCCATAACCTCAGTCCTGCATCCTTCCTGATCTTCATGTTTTCTGCAACTGGATGTGCATCATTGTGGTCAGGGATCTTGGGCTTGAGCTTTCTCAAAACAAGTGAGGCGTCAAGCAAAGGTTTCCATATCGGTGCAACGAGACCAAGACCAGCAGGACGGCAAGACGGAGGTCAGCATGGAGCCCAAGGCGGCGTCACCCCAGAGCCTTTTGCAGGTTCAGATCGCTTTTGTCAGGATAAGCTGTATTGGCTGTCCCCTTTCAAATTGACCGTTTTTGGCTCACTTCCCGCTCAATATTTGGGGAGAGGACCAGGGCCTCTATAAATAGGACTAGCCACCGTAGTAGGAGGCATATCATCTTGAGGAATCCTCACCCATACAAGTTCACCAAGCACAAGAACACCTCGCCTCAGGAGGCTGTTCTTCCCCTTGTACTATTCATCCTCCGCCCAAGAGGCAATCCACCACCACCACACTGGAGTAGGGTATTACACCACAACGGTGGCACGAACCAGTATAAATCTTGTGTCCTTTGCGTTGCGAGTTCGTCGGGCTAGCCTTTGAGATCTTAGCGAGGTTAGGGCGTGGATCGGTAGGGGGAGATCTTCGTGCGCACCCTAGTGTTCGAACCTTGAGGGTTTTGCCGGAACCCTAGATCCGACACACCATGCGTACGTCTTTGTTCTTTTAGAAAAATGTGTACGTCTCTTTCTTTTATCATGGTAAAACACATTCCCTTTCCTTTCTTCATCGTCTTTGAAAGGGCAAAAGGAAATCGAGGCCGCTGCCCAAATCTGAGTGCTACTTCCCGTGTATGATCATTTTTTTAAGTTGTGTATGACCAAACCTAAGTACAAACCCGTACAGGTCCATCTACGGTGAACTCCCCCATTTTCTAAAATAAAAAAATCTGTTATCATCTCAGTCTATCCCCAGTCCCCCACCAGCATCCTTATCCATCCACATGCGTCATCTTCTCCGATTAGCAGCCGGTGGATGAAGATGTCGCCGCTAGCCATCACCGAACTACTCCCAAACCATCCTGACTCCACTTCTCGATTCATTTCTTCCAATTCCTCCTCGTCGAGGTACTGCAGCAGTTGGCCGTGTGCGCGTAGTGTGTGGATGCGTTTGTCGCGTTCTGAAGGATGGGGATGCTCGATGACCTCGTCGAGTCCGACGGACCGGCCATGGGGAGGAGTAGGGAAAACACGAAAGCTGCTCAACCTCTTCATGGTCGACGGCTAGAGGGCCGTGGCTGAGGTGTTCTAGCTTGGCCCCATGGAGGAGGGAGGCTGTGAGGGAAATCACCGAATCACCGACTCATAGCGATTGCTGCTCTGGAACCTGAGGTTGCAACTCTAACAGCAAAGTCATTATTCTTACTATTCAATTCATTGAGCAAATCATTCTGAGCTTTAAGTACTTGTTCTACTTGAGTGGTAACCATAGAAGCATGTTTACTAATGAGCTTAAGTTCACCTTTAACTCTAGACATATAATCACTCAAGTGTTCAATCATATAAGCATTGCGTTTTAATTCTCTACCAAAATAAGCATTGAAGTTTTCTTGCTTAACCACAAAGTTATCAAACTCATCCAAACAATGGCTAGCAAACTTAGTAGGAGGGATTTCAGCTTTATCATATCTATAGAGAGAATTTACCTTTACTACCTGTGTCAGGTTATCAAGACCATGTGTTTCTTTAACAGGCGGTAAATTAAGACCATGTATTTCTTCAACAGGAGGGAAATTCTTAACATCTTCAGCTTTTATACCTTTTTCTTTCATCGATTTCTTTGTCTCTTGCATATCTTCAGGACTGAGAAATAGAATACCCCTTTTCTTCGGAGTTGGCTTAGAAGTTGGTTCAGGAAGTGTCCAATTATGTTCATTTGTCAACATATTATTCAATAGAATTTCAGCTTCATCAGCTGTTCTTTCCCTGAAAACACAACTAGCACAACTATCCAGGTGGTCTCTGGAAGCATCGGTTAGTCCATTATAAAAGATATCAAGTATTTCATTTTTCTTAAGAGGATGATCAGGCAAAGCATTAAGTAATTGGAGAAGCCTCCCCCAAGCTTGTGGGAGACTTTCTTCTTCAATTTGCACAAAATTATATATATCCCTTAAAGCAGCTTGTTTCTAATGAGCAGGGAAATATTTAGCAGAGAAGTAATAAATCATGTCCTGGGGACTACGCACACAACCAGGATCAAGAGAATTAAACCATGTCTTAGCATCACCCTTTAATGAGAATGGAAATAATTTAAGGATATAGTAGTAACGAGTTTTCTCATCATTAGTGAACAGGGTGGCTATATCATTTAATTTAGTAAGATGTGCCACAACAGTTTCAGATTCATAGACATAAAAAGGATCAGATTCAACCAAAGTAATTATCTCAGGATCGACAGAGAAATCATAATCCTTATCAGTAACAAAGATAGGCGAAGTAGCAAAAGAAGGGTCATATCTCATTCTAGCATTCAGAGTTTTTTCTTTAAGCTTAGCTAATAATTTCTTAAGATCACTTCTATCATTGCAAGCAAGAAAATCTCTAGCGGTTTCTTCATCCATAACATAACCCTCAGGCACAACAGGCAATTCATATCTAGGGGGAGAATCTTCATCATCACTTCCATCAATATTATCAGTTTCAATAATTTCATTCTCTCTAGCCCTAGCAAGTTGTTCATCAAGAAATTCACCAAGTGGCACAGTAGTATCAAGCATAGAAGTAGTTTCATCTTAAGTATCATGCATAGCAGAAGTGGCATCATCATAAGTATCATGCATAGCAGAAGTGGCATCATCAATAACATGCGACATATCAGAATTAATAGCAGAAGCAGGTTTAGGTGTCGCAAGTTTACTCAAAACAGAAGGAGAATCAAGTGCAGAGCTAGATGGCAGTTCCTTACCTCCCCTCGTAGTTGAGGGATACATTTTAGTTTTCTCGTCTTTCAAGTTCCTCATAGTGACCAGCAGATATAAATCCCAAGTGACTCAAAGAATAGAGCTATGCTCCCCGGCAACGGCGCCAGAAAATAGTCTTGATAACCCACAAGTATAGGGGATCGCAACTGTTTCTGAGGGTAGAGTATTCAACCCAAATTTATTGATTCGACACAAGGGGAGCCAAAGAATATTCTGAAATATTAGCAGTTGAGTTGTCAATTCAACCACACCTGGATAACTTAACATCTGCAGCAAAGTATTTAGTAGCAAAGTAGTATGGAAGTAACGGTAACAGTGGCAAAGGTAATAGTAGCAATATTGTAGTGATTGTAACAGTAGCAACGGAAAAGTAACTAAGCGGAGAACAATATGTGAAAAGCTCGTAGGCATTGGATCGGTGATGGAGAATTATGCCGGATGAGATTATTCATGCAACAGTTATAACATAGGGTGACACAGAACTAGCTCCAATTCATCAATGTAATGTAGGCATGTATTCCGAATATAGTCATACGTGCTTATGGAAAAGAACTTGCAGGACATCTTTTGTCCTACCCTCCCGTGGCAGCCGGGTCCTAATGGAAACTAAGGGATATTAAGGCCTACTTTTAATAGAGTACCGGACCAAAGCATTAACACATAGTGAATACATGAACTCCTCAAACTATGGTCATCACCGGGAGTGGTCCCGATTATTGTCACTTCGGGGTTGCCGGATCATAACACATAGTAGGTGACTATAACTTGCAATATCGGATCAAGAACTCACATATATTCATGAAAACATAATAGGCTCAGATCTAAAATCATGACACTCGGGCCCTAGTGACAAGCATTAAGCATAGCAAAGTCATAGCAACATCAATCTCAGAACATAGTGGATACTAGGGATCAAACCCTAACAAAACTAACTCGATTACATGATAAATCTCATCCAACCCATCACCGTCCAGCAAGCCTACGATGGAATTACTCACGCACGACGGTGAGCATCATGAAATTGGTGATGGAGGATGGTTGATGATGACGATGGCGACGAATTCCCCTCTCCGGAGCCCCGAACGGACTCCAGATCAGCCCTCCCGAGAGAGATTAGGGCTTGGCGGCGGCTCCGTATCGTAAAACGTGATGAATCCTTCTCTCTGATTTTTTTCTCCCCGAACGTGAATATATAGAGTTGGAGTTGAGGTCGGTGGAGAACCAGGGGGCCCACGAGGTAGGGGGCGCACCCAGGGGGCAGGCGCGCCTCCCACCCTCGGGGACAGGGTGTGGGCCCCCTGGCCTTGATTCTTTCGCCAGTATTTTTTATTATTTCCAAAAATAATCTCCGTGAAGTTTCAGGTCATTCCGAGAACTTTTGTTTCTGCACAAAAATAAAACCATGGCAATTTTGCTGAAAACAACGTCAGTCTGGGTTAGTTCCATTCAAATCATGCAAGTTAGAGTCCAAAACAAGTGCAAAAGTGTTTGGAAAAGTTGATACGACGGAGACGTATCAGGGGCCCCAACCCCAGTTGCTGGTACCCCCTCCTTCCCCTTCCCCCTCCATCGGCGCCGGAGGTATTGCTCCCTCTCGTGGGTCATAGGGTGGCGCGGGGCGCCCTGGCTCGAGGGTGTGGTCCCAATATGGATCGCGGCGGCGCCGATCTGGACCAAGGCACTCTGATCTATACAATGGTAGCGCGAGACCGGTTGGCGTCCTAGCGGTGGCCATGGCAGCAGGGCTGGCACTGCCCTTCCCGATCTGGGGTGGAGGGTCCTGTATCAGGGGCGGCGGGCCCTGGGATGGCCTCCCTATCCGGTGGCGCAGCGGGAAGGGTGGGCTGCCAGGGATCGAATCGGGTGGCCGACAATTCACGGGTGGGGTGGTGCAGAGGCTTGTTGCCCCGGCAGCCGACGATGTCGAGCCGCTTCTTCCTCCAACCCATGTTGCGTGCACTCCATCTTACCGGACAATGTCGCACTGCTAGCCGGTCACCGGGTTGGACGGAGCGGATGTAGGGATCTGGACTTGGATAATTCCCTGGCCGGCTCCTGCCGGCTGCGACGGTGACAACACCCAAGGGTGCCATTTTTCTTCCTGGAGACGTTGTTCGGGTCAGACCTACCTTTTCTCACCTCACGGTCTCTCGGGTGAAAACCCTAGGGCGGAGACGGCGCTATGGCGTCGTCGTGAGAGCTATGTGGCAGTGGGCACCGCTTGGATGCGCGAGCAGTTGCAGATGGCGTGCCCCTCTTCCTCAAAGTGGCAGATGTTCAGGGGAAAACCCTAATTCTAAGTCTCCCGGATTAGATGATGACGGAGACTATGGTGTCGCTCTCCCTCCTAGGGGCATCGTTTTGGAGCAGAGGTTCACTGGAGGGGCCAACAGGTGGAGCGGTGTCAAATCAACCGAATTGAAGACGGTGTGTCTCGGCAGCGTGGAGCAGTGGAGTCTCATAGTTGGACGTGGTTCGATGGACGCGCACATGTTGGTGACGCTGTCTGGTGTCGTAGTGACGTCGATGGCAGATATGACTGGCAAGATCTATGCAATGATTCCTCCTGAAGACGGGATGGCAACGGCAGATCCTAGAGCATGCGCATGCGATGCACGTTATGGGATGCCTAGAACGGCTAGTCTTAAAGCCACTGCATTAGATTGTGTCTGTTATGCAGAAAGGGCACATCTATATATTTGTAGGTGTAGCGATTTGTTCGCCTAGAAGATGGCTTTGGGTTGATCCTTGTATTCATTTTGTCAGGCTCTGGTAAATAATTAATAAAGATGATTGTGTGCATCATGTAGATGCAGGGGTAATCCTCATTTTCGAAAAAAAGGTAACCTCATTCCCCATATCTAACCAGTCCACTACCCCCCAAACCGTGCCAGCCTTTCACTCCGGTGTGGTATCAAACCAAACGACTAATCCATTTCAACCCATGGAGGCAACAAGATGAGACAGGGCCTGCTGCTCACTTCATTTTCAACCACATTTGGAAGAGTGCTCCAATGCTTAGACAGAGAAGAAATTTTCATCTGCCTTCATACAGTTATTCTACTGAATTGCAGTACAAATTACAAGAAGGCCAGCCAGCCGTCCAGACCTACAAGGCTAGAACAGTCCACGGGCTGAACATGTCTACTTATGAAAATACATCAAGAAAATATTGAAAATGTTCTTGACACAAAACACTTGGATCCGGGAGGTAGGCGGTGATAGCGCTAGAGGAGAGTGACGGCCACGGAAGTTGCAAGCAGATGAATAAACTTTTGGTTGCTTTTGACAAAAATACTGACTGCTGAACCAATAGAATCCATCACACATTGCCCCCCTTGGTGATCAGACACCTGACAAAACACGTATCTGAGGTAGATGAATCTATGCTGTTAGCTTAACAAAGTTAGCAGCGGGCTAGCTTATAGACTGAAATAATAGCAACTCTTTCCTAAATATAAGTTCAGAACGAAGAAACTTTAACATTTCCTAGCAGTTTCATCATCCAACTAGGCATGGCAGCAGCAGGATACAAGATTGCATTTCAGTTATAGGAATTCTTTTCATGAGATAATTAGACCGACGGTTGAAGCTGACATCTAGCTAGTACTCTTCTCATGAATGTTATAGCAACTCTTTCGTTGTTGACTATCAAAGAAATCTAGCGCTGGAAGGAACTGATGGATGTTCTGATTAAGAAAATAAAAACAGCATTATAACAAGCCCACATTCCCAGATCAATACAAGTATGCAAGCTAGAATTATAGGAATCACACAATGAACAATACGATTCAATCTGAATTCTTCATACAAAGGAAAGGTAGGCAAACAAGTTGTGAACATTTGCATGCGAAAATGCAGACCATCTTTTACAAACACAAAGTTGATAGTAGTACAGAGCATGCATGTCATTAGTAACCCTCTCCAGTCATCAACTTCATGAAATGTATTCCTCCGTTCTAAATATAAGTCTTTTTAGATATTCCAATGCGGACTACATACGGAGCAACATGAGTAAATCTACACTCTCCTTGTTGAAATTTCTAAAAAACATATATTTAGAAACGGAGGGAGTAGATTGCAACAACCAAATCCATACATATGGCCAGGTTAATCAAGCCCTCTGTAATTTCTAAGTGCACTACAAGAACTTATCTAAAATAAACAGTACAATTCTCACAGAAACATTTAAAAAAAAATATTCTCACAGAAACTTGAGGAAATTCCTCTGTCCCAAATAAACATGCCTAATAAAGTAATATTGTCGTAGCACAGCAGTAAGTACGCACATATGGATCTGAGTGACACAGCAGCGAGTGACTAGCACCACCATAGAAGAAGTGCAGCGGCAACAGCGCAGAGCATCGGGGGATGGAGCCGCCCTCCGGCTTGCACGTGGGACCCAGATAGGAACCCATAGTGGTGCCCGGCCGGCGGGCTGCGGTGGTACATCCCAGGCGGCGGCATCTTCGGGCAGTTGCAAGCCGTGGGCTGCGGCATCTGCTGGCAGTTGCACGGCGTCGTCGGTGGCGCCGGCGGCGGGCCGGTGGGAGGGGACGCCGAGGGCGGCGGAGGAGAGTAGTAGTAGAACTGCTTCACCAGTGGAGGCGGCTGCGCAGCGGCCCCGTCGTCGGCGGCGGCCGGCCGCGGCAACGGCAACGGCGAGGACAGGAGGAGCAGGAGGAGGAGCTGCTGCTGGGGTGCCATGGGAGATGAGGGGCGAGACGAGATGCGTAGCTAGGCAGATGGTGGAACTAGCTCGAGCCCGCGTGGTGTGGTGTGGTATACAGCCGTACTCCCTGGGAACACTGCTCCGGCGGTGAGATGTGGCACTGAAAAGCGTGTCGCACGGTTGGAATTACGAGGTTTGAGACGGAGGGCGCCGCGCAGCTTCAAACTAAATATATAAAGCCGCATAGAGGTCAAGCATAACAAGCCTTATGGAGATCCACGAGAAAGAAAATAAGATAACACCGAAAAGATACTCCCTCCGTTCATAATAATAATACACTATTAAGGAAAGCTCTAGTAGTAGCACGGGTTTTGGTGCTATCAGCAGTGCGAGTAGCCGTGCTATTACTACGGCGCTACATCTAACAGTTAGTAGTAGCGCGGTCTAGATACACGCTACTACTATTGACTATATCAGTAGCGCTTTTCTGGAACGCGCTACTATTAAGTAGCTGTAGCGCTTTTCTATTCCCGCGCTACTGCTCTATCTTTCATCATTTCTCCCTGCATCCTACATCGTTTCAATAAACTGCAGTTTCACATATAATAAACTGCAATTTCACATATACCAGATAACAATATCATTAACCACAATACCATATAGTCATGCAGTAGTCATACAATATCATAAAGCATTATAGGTACTCATACATAGTCAACATGCATCCTCACATGAATATAGCATATATGATAAGTAGTACTCTAGGTAGTCTTACAGCCACACATATATAGCAGTTCTACTAGGTATATATAGTCATACAGCCACACACATATGTAGTTCTAGATGATATCGACGACGATCATCATCCTCAAGCCTGGGCGGTGGGTGTTCCTGATAGTAATTAGGATGGCCTGTCCAACACGAAGATTCTTGCCAACGAGAAATCTCTTCCACCCAACCGAGCTTAAGTGTGTGCGACCATCCGTGTCCATGCCATAAGTACAGGTGGTGACGGAGCCCCTTGCGGTAAGGCGTATTCCAGCTGAGCCTTCTTCATCAGGCTCGATACCGCAACTCATAGATAAGCTCTTTGGCAATTTCTGAATAAGAAAAACATATCAATTAATAAGTAGCCTCGCACATACTCTTGCAAATATATTCTACTAAGTATAGATTTCTACACTATCAAAAAGACACAGTACTACACATTTCTACTAAGCATGAATTCTACTAATAAGTATGGATTATCTACACTATTAATAGTTCCTTGGATTCTACACTAATAAGCATGTCATCGGACACTACACTAAAGCATATTATCGACTAGATTCCACACATCATATCATTGGACTCTACACTAAGCATATCATCGGATTCACTAAGCATATCATCGGATATTTTGCATTTGTAAGTATAACAATAAAGCATATATATATATATATCATCAAATTACTACAGTTAGTATAGCATACCATATCATGCCGATCAACCATGGTACTTGTCAGGCGGGTCACGAATGGCACCCCGACAAAGTCATCACGTGGAGAAATTATGTCCCATAGGTTGCACACCTCCTCCTTGCTTAGCCTCATTCTTTGAGCATAGATGGCTTCATGAAGTGGGTCCTCATCATGTTCATCAAGTGGGTCCTCATCATCTTCATCATCTTCCACCTTGTTGATATAAATGACAGCCAACTTTGGGTCTTTCTGCTCTGAAGGAGAAGCTGATCAACTCACCACCAGTAACACCCATGCGGGCGAGGAAACGGGCCCATCCATCTCCTCCAATCTGCGACATATTGCGTCCTTTCTCGACCTCCATAGTGTAGGGCCCCCCAGGAGCCTCAAAGGTCACCGTGTCTCCTGTCAGCTTGTTGAATTTCAACCTCACATTGCATGGGATGATCTGTGTAAAAAAAAGCAAAATGACACAATGCATTAATGCCAACACTAAAAACAAAACAGTTGTTACATTTCATATAATTTCTTACCGCCGCATGACGAAAACTCGGCTGGAAGTAGATGTCAAACAGCTTGCCAGTTGCAAGGCTGCTGGCGCACCTTGACTTGCACAGTCGACATGGTGGTGGTGGTCGTGCCATTTTTCTAAAGCAATATGAGCAAATATGAACGATCCATTTCACAGGAAAGAAAAACAATAACATAAAGTTGCTAATTAAGTGAGTAAGTATAGTAAGTGATACAAATTAAAGGTGTCTCTGAATTATGATCCTGGGTGATGCTTGTAGCAAGAAAATATCTATCTAATTTGCACACCAGCAAAAGCACACCCCCAGCCCTCACAAGAAAATTTGATAAGTCCAATGTAAACAACTACTGTGAGCATGAAGATACACAACACATCGACTCCAGTAACTTAGCACTTGCAAACCAAATACTTGTATCAAAACCAATATCTACCAGAAAAAAAAGAACTACACCTCACTAAGCCGCTGCCTATTCCATTAGCATTTGAACTTTCCTACGACGTAGTTAACGAATATGACATGTTCATTCTACCAAATGAGTAAATAGTTTCAGTATCACCAGAAACTATCAACTATGTCTAAAAATAATATACTAAACCCTAGTAGTAATTCAGTTAAGTAGAAACTATCAACTAAACCCTAGAAACTATCCTAAATCAAAGTGTTATATATGACCAGAGGCTTATATCAACTAAAAACTATCAACTATGTCTAAATTTTTACTAATCAGTTAATCATACGAAATCAAAATTGTTATATATCAACTACAAACTATTAAGTAAATCAAAATGCCGCATATCAACAAGAAAAATATCAACTAGCCTACTAAATCAAAATGTAGCAGGCAGGAGGGGGTTGTGGATGGGGGAGGGAGGAGGGAGAAGGAGGGGCGATTGGAGGAGGGAGGAGGAAGGCGGAGCGAGGAGGGGCCGATTGACGGCGAATGGAGGAGTGGAGGGAGGATGTACGGAGGAGGAGGGGCGGGGAGGAGGGAGGAGGGGGAGGTGACGGCGGCGCAGAGGGAGGAGGGGGAGGATTACTGAGTCCATGGAGGAGGGGGGGTGACGGCGGCGCAGAGGGAGGAGGGATAGACGAGGGCGGCCGGCGGGGGAGGACCGGCGCGGGAGGATTGAGGAGGGGGATCGAGTGAGTGTGAGTGCGAGTGTGAGTGGAGAGATCGAGAGTGAGGGGCGGCCGATTGGGGAAGATAGAATGGCTTAGCAGTAGCGCGCTACAGGGAAATGCGCTACTACTAAACTCCCTAGCAGGAGCGCCTTCCAGCCAAGAAGCGCTGCTGCTACGCCATAGCAGTAGCGCCTTCTTCTAAAATGCGCTACTGCTATGTGTAAGCATGTAAAAATATACATCAAAAATACATTGATCATCAATGCTCTTTTTGTGTACAATCTGAATTGTCAATATGAGTCCTCACCGGTTTAAAAACCGGAGAAGACTCATATTGCGGCCACAAATTCTACACATAGAGTTCAATGAAGACCAAGTGGTTGTGATAGTTTGAGAAGTAACATATTTAAGGTGGTAAAAACCCTGTTCGCGAAGCGAGGTGGGACTAAATTTAGGTGCAAGGAGTGGAGTAAACTTAGCAGTAGCGGGCATTGTCAAAAGGCGCTGCTGCTATGATCAGTAGCAGTAGCGCTCTTTGGATTAAGGCGCTGCTATAACTAGCTTGGCGGCGGGGTCGTGGCAATTATAGCAGTAGCGCGGCTTCTTACAGACGCGCTACTGCTACCTTTATTTCAGCAGTGCGTTTATTTGGCACGCGCTACTGCTACGTACCAGCAGCGTCTTGTTTTAAAGCGCGCTGCTGATATGTATAAACTTTTCCCTAATAGTGATATAAAAGGGTTTTTGACACTAACGTAGCGTCAAAGGGACGGAAGGAGTACAAGGCACTGATCGGTCAACTTAAAAAGATAGTAAACAGAGTGGATCAGGCACGCTCTATGCAGACGAAGGGGGTAAACGACTAAGGTCGATAGGAAAAATATCAAGTGGTATTATCCTTCACATGCTATCATACTCCAGCTTTAAAAAAATTGACATTTAGATGTTTTAAAAAAATTGTGGATGTTCACAAGACATATATCTATTACTCCTAAAAAGATCATACCAAAATTCAAAATGCACATTGAGAAACAAGAAAAAACAAATCTAGAATGAATAGTGTCAAAAGAAGACAAAATATGAATAGTGTCAGAAATGATACTTATCACATATGGATTTGTCTTTTTTGTTTCTCAATGCACATTTCGAATTTTGATCTGAATTTTTTAGGGGCTATAAACATATGTATTGTGAACATACACAAATCTTTTCAGAATTTTTTGAAACATCTAAATATGATTATCAAAATTTAAATCATGGAAGCATGTAAAAGGGTGGTATCACCTGATATCTACCCAAGGTCGATATCTGTAACTTTGTTGATAGCATGAATCATCATAAGATTGGACAACACTATCTCGGCAAATTCTCTGTCATTCCTCTCCCCGAGAGGTAACATGGCTTAAATAAAATATTACTCCATCCGTTTCAAAATAATTAAAGTTTTAAGATTTTTGTGCGTTCAATTTTTTAAAATTTAACCAAATTCGTCCGATGATAATCCTATGTTTTAATTATTTTGGAAAAGGGAGAGTAGTTTTAAAGATATATAATGACAGTTAGAAATAACAACTTCGAGAGAACATCGTTTTGCTGACCAAGTTCACTGGAGCTCAAATTTTTTGAAAAAAAATCAAAAATCAAACTTTTCGATTTAAAAAAATCTGAAAAATGTGAAAGTAAAAAAGGATGTTATTTGTATGTGTATAATTTTTTTGGATGAAATACCTTGAAATGCGATCTATATAAAAAAAGACAAGTTCATGGCCTAGGAGGATGAATAGTATCATGTGTTCAAAAGCCCTAGATTTTATTTGCACGACCCTCATTTCAACGTATTTTGCCCTTTACAATTTACACACATGTGTGTTATGCCTTCATGCGTTTGTATTTTTTTCAGAATTTTTTGACACATAAAAATTTGAATTTGGAGGCCTCCATGGAGGCCAAGCTCCAAAAGCAATTTTCGCAACTTCGATAGCTAACTTATGTTGGCAACTTTAAAGAGCCTAAGTTTTAAAGAGCACAATTTAATGGTGAAGACCCGCCAAACAACTCGAAGAGGTTGATCGGTACAACCCCTATAGCAGGACCACAACGTCGTGCAATCGCTTGGCCCCTGCCGTTTGTCAAGGTTGATCGTCGAGGAAAGTCTATCTTTGAGGAGCTACTAAAGCTAAACCCTAATTTTGTAGGGGATCGCAACAACGTCTTTGACATATCAAACTCGCGAACCCCTAACCATTTACATGGTAGCCAAAGCCTTGATAGAGATTGGATCTAGTCCGTTCGTTGCGTAAAGGGCATTGTGGTGGTATTGCATGATAAGATAGTTTCTCCTTTTCTCTAATGATTAGGATCATCTTTGACGGCAAGTGACAATAATCTGCGTGGCCCTCGTTACACCGCTTGGATTGGGGTTTTGTCGGTGAATCGAAGGTGGATAGCGCACGTGTCACGTACGTGCTGCTACCTATCGAGGCCACCGCGCGTGATGCGGGTACCTAGGTGCTCCCGCGTGAAACCTACATATGTAGTATCAGGGCACTTACAAGAAAAGCTTCTACATAAAACAATCATTTTTGCGGAAATAACTTGCATTACTGAACCATAAGGACTAGAATCAGCAATGCATTTGTCCTTGACATCTTCACCACAACTTAACCAAACTGCTATATGGCCACTATGACTAGCATAATTTGCTAAGAAATAACTAACAGACTTTGGTTACGACTAATATGATGTGACGCCCCCGATTTGACCGTACACTAATCATGCACGCAAATGTGTACGATCAAGATCAGGGACTCACGGGAAGATATCACAACACAACTCTACAACATAAATAAGTCATACAAGCATCATAATACAAGCCAGGGGCCTCGAGGGCTCGGATACAAGTGCTCGATCATAGACGAGTCAGCGGAAGCAACAATATCTGAGTACAGACATAAGTTAAACAAGTTTGCCTTAAGAAGGCTAGCACAAACTGGGATACAGATCGAACGAGGCGTAGGCCTCCTGCCTGGGATCCTCCTAACTACTCCTGGTCGTCGTCAGCGGGCTGCACGTAGTAGTAGGCACCTCCAGTGTCGTAGGTGTCGTCGTCGACGGCGGCGTCTGGCTCCTGGACTCCAGCATTTGGTTGCGACAACCAAATAGAAAGGAAAAGGGGAAAAGAGGGAGAGAAGCAACCGTGAGTACTCATCCAAAGTACTCGCAAGCAAGGAGCTACACTACATATGCATGGGTATATGTGTAAAGGGGCATATCAGTGGACTGAACTGCAGAATGCCAGAATAAGAGGGGGATAGCTAATCCTGTCGAAGACTACGCTTCTGGCCATCTCCATCTTGCAGCATGTAGAAGAGAGTAGACTAAAGTCCTCCAAGTAGCATCGCATAGCATAATCCTACCCGGCGATCCCCTCCTCGTCGCCCTGTTAGAGAGCGATCACCGGGTTGTATCTGGCACTTGGAAGGGTGTATTTTATTCAGTATCCGGTTCTAGTTGTCATAAGGTCAAGGTACAACTCCGGGTCGTCCTTTTACCGAGGGACACGGCTATTCGAATAGATAAACTTCTCTGCAGGGGTGCACCACATAACCCAACACGCTCGATCCCATCTGGCCGGACACACTTTTCTGGGTCATGCCCGGCCGCGGAAGATCAACACGTCGCAGCCCCACCTAGGCTCAACAGAGAGGTCAACACGCCGGTCTAAATCCTATGCACGCAGGGGTCTGGGCCCATCGCCCATTGCACACCTGCACGTTGCGTACGCGGCCGGAAGCAAACCTAGCCCCCTTAATACAAGCGCGAGCTTACGGTCCAATGCGGCGCACACCACTCAGTTGCTGACGTCACGAAGGCTTCGGCTGATACCACGACACCGGGATACCCATAACTACTCCCGCGTAGATGGTTAGTGCGTATAGACCAAATGGCCAGATTCAGATCAAATACCAAGAACTCGTTAAGCGTGTTATGTCGAAGTAACCGCGGACGCCGTCCAGGGCCAGGCCCACCTCTCACCTAGGCGGTCTCAACCTGCCCTGTCGCTCCGCCACAAAGATCCAATTGCGGGTACTCCTACGAGCCGACCCGACTTTAGTCATCACATGTGTCATGTATATGGTATATAAGTATATACCCGTGATCACCGCCCAGGTGATCACGGCCCGATAGTATAGCACAGCAGACGGACAAGAATGTAGGGCCACTGATGGAAAACTAGCATCCTATACTAAGCATGTAGGATTGCAGGTAAAGGTAATAACAGTAGAAGCAAGGACAGGCTATGCATCAGGATAGGATTAACGGAAAGCAGTAACATGCTACACTACTCTAATGCAAGCAGTATAGAGGAGAATAGGAGATATCTGGTGATCAAGGGGGGGGGGGGCTTGCCTGGTTGCTCTGGCAAGTAGGAGGGGTCGTCAACTCCGTAGTCGAACTGGGCAGCAGCAGCGTCGGTCTCGTAGTCTATCGGAGAGAAGAGGGGGGGAAGAAACAGTAAATACAATGCAAACATACGCATGACGATGCGTGACATGACAATGAGCAGTGCTAGGTGTGTCCTAACGCGACAGTAGATGATACCGACGAAGGGGGGGAACATCCGGGAAAGTATTCCCGATGTTTCGCATTTTCGGACAGACGGACCGGAGGGGGAAAGTTCCATGTTCGCTATGCTAGGAACGTGTGGCTGACAAACGAACTGCGTTTTCGAATTCGTCTCATCGTTCTGAGCAACTTTCATGTACAAAGTTTTTTCATCCGAGCTACGGTTTATTTTCTATGATTTTTCAAAGGTTCAACAATATTCTGAAATTTGTTTTAATTACTAAATTCGTCAGAAAATGAATTGTGATGTCATCCTGGCATCAGCCCTGCATCAGCGGTCAACAGACCAGTTGACTGGTCAACAGGGCCCACGCGGGGCCCACATGCAGTGACTGGGCGCTGCCCAGTCAGCATCTGACTGGGTCAACGGGACCCATGGGGCCCACTGGCAGTGGCTCTCGGGTGGCCCCAGGCCAGCCACGTCGGCAGCCGGCGCCGGAGTTGGCTCCGGCGAGCCAAAACGCGGCGGAGGGTGCGGCCGTGTGCGTCGGGATTCGCCGTTCGGCGGCCAAAATGGACGCGGCCGACGCCGTTCCAACGGGAGCGGCGAGCCGCAGCTATCCGCGGTGGTGGCCGGCCCCGGGGCGGCCGGAAACGGCGTCGGCGTGGAGCACGGGCGGCGGTGGCCTTCGGGCGCTCGACGGCGATGGGGCTCCGGGACATGGCTTGCCGCGCGGAGCGGCTCTACGGGCGGCTGGTGCTCGCGCGCATCCACTGCCGCAGTCGGCAGTGGGCGGGAGGCGACGAGCTCACCGGAGACGAGCTCGCGGCGGCGGCCGAAGCACTGGCCCGTCGAGGACGGCGCCAGGGGGAGCGGGAGGAGCAGCGGCGCGTGCAGTGGGCGCGGGCGGAGGTGCTGAGCACGGCGGGGTGGTCGGCCGTGAGCTCTGCGGGCCGTGGCCATGATGGCGAGCACCACCGCGGCGACGAGCTCGGGCACGACGGTGGGAGCAGCTACGGGGCAAGAAGAGAAGCGCGAGGAGAGGGGAGAAGGGGGCGGAGCTCACAGTGCTCCTGCAGGTGTGCTCAAGCGTGCTCGAGGAGGGCTCGGTGCGGCGGAATCGGCGGCGAAGCTCGTCGGAGCAGAGGAGGAAGACGGCGGCGTCGTGGGCGTTGCGGTGGCTCCGAGCTCCAACGGAGTGCACCAGTCGAAGCAGCGGACGACGGCGGACCTCGGGGACACAGTGGAGCGGCGAGGTGGGCACAGTGGCCGTGGCTAGGCCGGAGCCATGGCGAGGGGGTGCGGCGGGGACGTGCCCCTGTTCCGACCCCGGTCGGGGGAACAGGGAAGGGGAGGGAACGACCGAGGGAGGCGGGCTGTCCTGCTGGGCCAGCTGGCTCGGGTGGGCCGAAGCCCAAGTGGGGCAGGGGCTTTCTCTCTCTGCTTTTCCTTTTTCTTTTGTATTGTATTGTTTTCTGTTTTCTTTATCTATTTTCTTTTCTATTTTATTTTTTTAATTCCTCTTTTATAAAATATAAATACAACTCCTAAATTAATGTTATAATTTATTCTACTGCCCCAAAAAGTTTGACACCTAATTAAAATAGTTTGCATTATTATTATTTTTAAAAGGCATTTAATTAATTGTCATAGCTGCTGTTTTAATTACTTTAGAGCCTTTAAACATTTTATAAAAGTGTGGTTTCTCCACAATAATTACCTATGCATTATTTGGCAACACCCCAACATTTTAGTTTTAATATTTGAAAATCTTTACCGTTTGACTTTACTTTAAGTTTGAATTTCGAATCGATTTTGAAATAACACGAGATTAACAACAGTAACCGAGGTGATGTGGCATCATTAGCGTGGGATTACTGTAGCATGGTTATCCGGGCGTTACAAATCTCCTCCACTACAAGAAATCTCGTCCCGAGATTTAGGAGGTAGAAGGAAAAAGTGCGGGGTATTCTTCGCGCAGACGATCCTCTCGTTCCCAAGTGGCTTCATCTTCAGAATGGTGCGACCACTGGACTTTGAGGAACTTGATCGCCTTCTGACGTGTGCGGCGTTCAGCTTGGTCGAGAATGCGGACCAGGTGCTCTTTATAGGAGAGGTCCTGCTGCAATTCGAGCACTTCATGATCCACTGCTCGGATTGGGTCCTTGAAGCAACGGCGGAGCTGTGGCACATGGAACACATCGTGAACCTAAGAAAGGTTCGGCGGAAGCTCCAGTTGGTATGCCACTTTTCCACGCCTTTCGAGAATAGTGAATGGGCCAATATATCGAGGAGCTAGTTTGCCCTTGATTCCAAAGCGGTGAGCACCCTTCATTGGTGTGACTCGAAGATAAGCCTTTTCGCCAGGTTGATAGACCATGTCTTTATGATGACGGTCATACTGACTCTTCTGACGTGACTGAGCAGTCTTGAGATTCTCACGAATAATGCGGACTTGTTCTTCGGCATGTTGGATAATATCCGGACCAAAGAGTGGACGTTCCCCAGTTTCTGACCAGTTCAGAGGGGTTCGGCACTTTCGTCCATATAACACTTCGAAGGGGGCCATCTTCAGACTAGCTTGATAGCTATTATTATAAGAGAACTCAGCATACGGGAGAGATTCCTCCCATTTCTTGCCGAAGGAAATAACACAAGCTCGAAGCATGTCTTCGAGAACTTGGTTGACGCGTTCAACTTGCCCTTGCGACTAAGGATGAAATGCAGTACTGAATGACAGATGAGTTCCCATAGCTTCTTGGAAACTTGCCCAGAATCTTGAAGTGAATAAGCTACCATGGTCTGAGCTGATAACCAATGGAATACCGTGGAGTGAAACAATCCTGGACATATAGAGCATTGCCAACTGACTAGCAGTGATCGTTTCTTTGACCGCCAGAAAATGTGCAACTTTGGAAAGCCGGTCAATGACGACAAGAATATCATCATTACCTTTCTGTGATTTGGGAAATCCAGTGACGAAGTCCATCTCAACATGGTCCCATTTCCATTCAGGAATAGAGATAGGTTGCAGAGTTCCAGCAGGCCTTTGATGTTCTGCTTTGATACGACGGCAAACGTCACACTCAGCAACATAACGAGCAATGTCTTGCTTCATATTAGACCACCAGAATCTCTGACGGATGTCTTGGTACATCTTTGTACTACCAGGGTGGATACATAGAGGCGTATCATGAGCTTCTTTCATAACTTCCTGTGTCATATCCAGGTTTTTCTCTGCACATGGCACCACTAGGCGGCCCTTGAAGTATAAGGTGCCATCTTCAGAAATAGTGAAGAATGAGGGCTTTCCTTCTGCGAGGTAGCGCTTCATCTTGTGGGCTTCAGAGTCATACTTCTGTAGCCTTTTGATGCTGTCCACGAGATCTGGTTTAGCAACTAGGGTATTGAGGGAACCCTGGGTAACAACGTGGAGGTTCACCTTGCCAAACTCGTTAGGAGGGGGAGTGAGTGCACCCGGAGGAACAATATGGAGGTTCAACTTCCTGAATTCTTCAACAAGCGAGGGCTGAACTTTATGAACCTGGAGGTGGTTGCAGTAAGACTTGCGGCTCAAGGCATCAGCCATTACATTAGCCTTGCCTGGCGTATAGGAAATACCCAAGTCAAAGTCTGCAACAAGCTCCATCCATCTCTGCTGACGGAGGTTCAGATCTGGTTGAGTAAACAGATACTTCAGACTTTGGTGGTCAGTGAAGATCTCGCAACGATTACCAAGAAGGTAATGTCGCCACTGCTTCAGCGCATGAATGACAGCAGCAAGTTCGAGGTCGTGAACTGGGTAGTTCTCTTCGTGAGGGCGCAATTGCCGAGAGGCATAAGCAATCACTTTGCGGTCTTGCATTAGGACACAGCCTAATCCTTGACGGGAAGCGTCGCAGTAAATGACGAAGTCCTTCAGTATCAGGTGGAGCTAGAACTGGGGCAGAAGTCAACTTGTCTTTGAGTGCCTGGAAACTTTCCTAACATTTGTCAATCCATTGGAACTTGACGCCCTTATGCAACAGGTTAGTCAGAGGCCTGGCGATCTTGGAGAAGTTCTCAACGAATCGACGGCAATAGTTGGCGAGACCGAGAAAACTTCTGACTTGCTTAACGTTCTTGGGAGGAGTCCAATCAAGGATAGCCTGGACTCGTTCAGGGTTGACGGCAATACCATCCTTAGAGATGACATGCCCAAGATAGGTTACTTCCGGTAGCCAGAATTCACATTTGGAGAACTTGGCATATAGTTGATGCTCTCGTAGCTTTTCCAGCACAAGCCGAAGATGTTCAACATGTTCCTCTTTGTTCTTGGAAAATACCAGGATATCATCCAGATAAACCACGACGAACTTGTCGAGGTAATCCATGAATATATAGTTCATCAGACGAGAGAAGGTGGCTGGAGCATTGGTTAAACCGAAAGACATGACGGTGTACTCGTATGAACCATAGCGAGTCACGAAGGCGGTCTTTGGGATATCCTCTTCGCGAACACGGATCTGGTGGTAACCCAACCTCAAGTCGAGCTTAGAGAACACTGACGAACCCGCCAGTTGATCATATAGATCATTGATCCGAGGAAGAGGGTATTTATTCTGAATGGTAGCTTGGTTTATTGGACGGTAGTCTTGAACTAATCGGTTTGTCCCATCCTTCTTCTTGACAAAGAGAGAAGGTGCTCCCCAAGGAGAGCAACTTGGGCGAATGAATCCTTTGCGAAGAGAATTGTCTATTTCCTCCTTAAGCTCAAGGAGTTCATGCGGCGGCATCTTGTAGGGTCGCTTGGCTATAGGAGTGGTGCCTGGTTTCAAGTCGATGATGAATTCGACAGCTCTAGCAGGGGGAATCCCTGGAAGTTCTTCAGGGAAGACGTCGAGGAATTCACGCACGACGGGAATGTTTTCAATGCCCTCGAGTGGTGCAGTGTTCAATGCATTCAATGCATAGAGCCTGGCCTCGGCATTTTGCACCAGATGAGCTTGGTAAGCAACTATTTCATCTGAAGGGTGTAGCAGATGGACGGTCTTAGTGGCGCAAACGATTGAAGCAGTATGCGCTTTCAACCAATCCATCCCCAAAATGAGGTCGATGTTAGACGACTTCAGGATAATGGGAGAGGCATAGAATTCCAGCCCTTCGATTTCCACGGGGACATCGATGCCAACCAGGGAGGTTTGACACCGTCCCACGGGGGTTTTGACCAATACCGAGGTGTTCATCTCCTCACATTTAACGTCGTGCTTGTATGCAAAATCTTCTGACATGAATGAATGTGATGCACCTGTATCAAATAAAACGGATGTTGGTACTGAATTTACGAGGAGTGTACCCATCACAGTAGCAGGCTGGTCTTGAGCTTCGTTGAGATCAACGTGGTTGGCATGAGCACGACCATAAGACTTAGCATTGTTGTTGCGGGGCTGGTTGTTACCACGGCCAGTTGCTAGAAGGGCAAGTTGATTCTGATTCTGATTGCAGTCCCTGGCACGGTGACCTGGTTGTCCACACTTGTAGCACAGACCATTATTGGGAGTGGGAACAGGAGCTTGGGATGGTGGAGCTGGAAGTCTTGACTGCCTAGATGGTGGTGGAGGCAGACGAGGTGCAGCATAGGTCTGCCTTGGGGCAGACGCATTTGGACGGTACATGCTGTTCGGGATCCATATCTTACGCTTCTGTGAGGGCGAGCCCGAAGATGAGCCCATGTCACGGTTGCGCCTGTGAGAGATCTGGTATTCCTGCAGACCAGTTTCGACATTGATGGCCTTGTTCACCAAGGTGGCGAAATCAGCAAAGTCATGCACTAGAAGTGCGAGCTTGATGTCAGCTTGAAGGCCATCACGGAACTTTTCCTGTCTGCGTGCATCAGTTGCAATGTCCTCTTCAGCATAGCGAGACAAGTCCAGAAACTCCCGCTGATAAGCTTCAACAGTTTTGTTGCCTTGGGTGGGGTTGCGGAACTCACGCTTCTTCCGGTCCATGACTCCTTGAGGAATGAAGCGGGCATGGAAAGCAGCTTGGAAGTCTGGCCAGGTGATGATTGTTCCAGCTGGCAGAGTACGCCTGTGGCTGTCCCACCATTGAGCTGCGGGTCCCTTCAGAAAGAAGGAAGCAAAGTTGACGTAGCTGGCAGGGGCTACATTGGCAGACTCCATCTCATAGGTGATGTCACAGAGCCAGTCATCAGCATCCAGAGGCTGAGTTGAGCTGCGGTACACAGTTGGATTGAGGCGCATGAATTCCTGCAGAGTTACTGGGGTTGGTTGCTGGTCCATATTGGGGCGAGGAAACTGAGCCATCATATTTTCCATGAATTGGCGGTTCAGTTCGAACTGTTGGATCATACCAGCCACATACTCAGGTGGTGGTGGGGCATCGCCACCACGACCACGACCACCTGGTCTAACCATCCTGCTAATATATAACAGGGGTTCAGCATTGAGAAATTTGCAAAGACAAGGATCATTCATGATGAAACATGCATAATGAAAGGAGCACGATAACTACTACATAGTAGTCGGCATAACTTACAAAAGGGGTCATGCATAGAGTTCAGTACACAGAGTTCAGTACACAGACTAAGACAACATAGGCGGCACACAGGCTCGCGGCGAATGCATCTAACACTACAAGCAAGCCTACATCAGTCCCAAGAGGTACTGTGGAGGTAATCGTAGCCCGACAGCTGGTAGTGAGGCAACGGATAGCCCTCCACGTCAGCAGACTGGGGGCCGCGGATACTCAGGTGTAGAGCCCGACGCTCAGGTGGAAGAAGAGGACCAAGTGCGGGAGAGTAGCCTCCCACCTCTGGCCAACCGACACCGTGGGGCATCACGGTCCTGGCTGGGTAGATCGCAGTACGCGGTAGCTGTCTAGATCAGACAAAGGGGTGCAGCAGCGTCAGAGCACGGTAAAGGTGCTGACGGGTGGTGTACATCTCGTGGCGAAGAGCTCGGTTAGCTCGATCCAGCCCATCAGCATGCAGAACCAGGTTCTGATGGTAGAAGGGCTCTCGGGTGATAGTGGAGTAGGCAGCAGTATAGTATCCCTCCGCACCAACATCAGATGCGATAGCAATGTGCCTGAAAGGGGAGGTGTCCAACTCCCGATACTCTCCACGAAGACGTGTCAGAGCAGCATAGGCAGCATCGTGGACAGCCATATTGATGGTCACACCAACACCATGTGCGGTGTGCAGCACAGTAGTGGAGTCATACTCCCGCGAGTAGAGGTGGACGATGGCACGGTACTGCTCCTGGTTAAAGTCCTGGTACTCCTCGTAGACAGAGTACTCAGGGTGCCAGCGATAACCCAGATAGGTCATCATCTCAGCTAGCACAGCCGGTGATCCCGAGGCACCAATGGCCGTCGTGTGGCGCACGACCTGCCTCGTGGGTTCCATCTGAAAGCAAAGACGTTTCAAAGGAGTCAAATGACAGTGTGTGAATTGTTCAAAATACTATTCTAAGAAACAACTATGGCTTATCCAACTTTGGGGTGAATGCGGTCACAGGATCCTAGTGTTAGAGTTAGTAAATTCGTTTAACCCGAGTAGAAGAGAGTTCAGAGTCCCAGAGTAAAGGCCGAGGAGTAAAAGATCCTAGTACCACCCAATGGCGTCGTGGGCCCGTAAGCCACACAGCCATGTTAGTAAAAGTTTTGTTATGTCTAGACTCGACTTCGGCCAAGGAGTGTGGAAAGGGGGATTCCTACAGGCAGTCGGCTCTGATACCAACTTGTGACGCCCCCGATTTGACCGTACACTAATCATGCACACAAATGTGTACGATCAAGATCAGGGACTCACGGGAAGATATCACAACACAACTCTACAACATAAATAAGTCATACAAGCATCATAATACAAGCCAGGGGCCTCGAGGGCTCGAATACAAGTGCTCGATCATAGACGAGTCAGCGGAAGCAACAATATCTGAGTACAGACATAAGTTAAACAAGTTTGCCTTAAGAAGGCTAGCACAAACTGGGATACAGATCGAACGAGGCATAGGCCTCCTGCCTGGGATCCTCCTAACTACTCCTGGTCGTCGTCAGCGGGCTGCACGTAGTAGTAGGCACCTCCAGTGTCGTAGGTGTCGTCGTCGACGGTGGCGTCTGGATCCTAGACTCCAGCATCTGGTTGCTACAACCAGATAGAAAGGAAAAGGGGAAAAGAGGTAGAGAAGCAACCGTGAGTACTCATCCAATGTACTCGCAAGAAAGGAGCTACACTACATATGCATGGGTATATGTCTAAAGGGGCATATCAGTGGACTGAACTGCAGAATGCCAGAATAAGAGGGGGATAGCTAATCCTGTCGAAGACTACGCTTCTGGCCATCTCCATCTTGCAGCATGTAGAAGAGAGTAAACTGAAGTCCTCCAAGTAGCATCGCATAGCATAATCCTACCCGGCGATCCCCTCCTCGTCGCCCTGTTAGAGAGCGATCACCGGGTTGTATCTGGCACTTGGAAGGGTATATTTTATTCAGTATCCGGTTCTAGTTGTCATAAGGTCAAGGTACAACTCCGGGTCGTCCTTTTACCGAGGGACATGGCTATTCGAATAGATAAACTTCCCTGCAGGGGTGCACCACATAACCCAACACGCTCGATCCCATCTGGCCGGACACACTTTTCTGGGTCATGCCCGGCCGCGGAATATCAACACGTCGCAGCCCCACCTAGGCTCAACAGAGAGGTCAACACGCCGGTCTAAATCCTATGCGCGCAGGGGTCTGGGCCCATCGCCCATTGCACACCTGCACGTTGCGTACGCGGCCGGAAGCAGACCTAGCCCCCTTAATACAAGCGCGAGCTTATGGTCCAATGCGGCGCGCGCCACTCAGTTGCTGACGTCACGAAGGCTTCGGCTGATACCACGACGCCGGGATACCCATAACTACTCCCGCGTAGATGGTTAGTGCGTATAGACCAAATGGCCAGACTCAGATCAAATACCAAGAACTCGTTAAGCGTGTTATGTCGAAGTAACCGCGGACGCCGTCCAGGGCCAGGCCCACCTCTCACTTAGGCAGTCTCAACCTGCCCTGTCGCTCCGCCACAAAGATCCAATTGCGGGTACTCCTACGAGCCGACCCGACTTTAGTCATCACATGTGTCATGTATATGGTATATAAGTATATACCCGTGATCACCGCCCAGGTGATCACGGCCCGATAGTATAGCACAGCAGACGGACAAGAATGTAGGGCCACTGATGGAAAACTAGCATCCTATACTAAGCATGTAGGATTGCAGGTAAAGGTAATAACAGTAGAAGCAAGGACAGGCTATGCATCAGGATAGGATTAACGGAAAGCAGTAACATGCTACACTACTCTAATGCAAGCAGTATAGAGGAGAATAGGAGATATCTGGTGATCAAGGGGGGGGGGCTTGCCTGGTTGCTCTGGCAAGTAGGAGGGGTCGTCAACTCCGTAGTCGAACTGGGCAGCAGCAGCGTCGGTCTCGTAGTCTACCGGAGAGAAGAGGGGGGGAAGAAACAGTAAATACAATGCAAACATAAGCATGACGATGCGTGACATGACAATGAGCAGTGCTAGGTGTGTCCTAACGCGGCAGTAGATGATACCGACTAAGGGGGGGAACATCCGGGAAAGTATTCCCGATGTTTTGCGTTTTCGGACAAACGGACCGGAGGGGGAAAGTTCCATGTTCGCTATGCTAGGAACGTGTGGCTGACAAACGGACTGCGTATTCGGATTCGTCTCGTCGTTCTGAGCAACTTTCATGTACAAAGTTTTTTCATCCGAGGTACGGTTTATTTTCTACGATTTTTCAAAGGTTCAGCAATATTCTGAAATTTGTTTTAATTACTAAATTCGTCAGAAAATGAATTGTGACGTCATCCTGGCGTCAGCCCTGCATCAGCGGTCAACAGACCAGTTGACTTGTCAACAGGGCCCACGCGGGGCCCACATGCAGTGACTGGGCGCTGCCCAGTCAGCATCTGACTGGGTCAACGGGACCCATGGGGCCCACTGGCAGTGGCTCTGGGGTGGCCCCAGGCCAGCCACGTCAGCGGCCGGCGCCGGAGTTGGCTCCGGGAGCCAAAACGCGGCGGAGGGTGCAGCCGTGCGTCGGGATTCGCCGTTCGGCGGCCAAAATGGACGCGGCCGACGCCGTTCCAACGGGAGCGGCGAGCCGCAGCTATCCGCGGTGGTGGCCGGCCCCGGGGCGGCCGGAAACGGCGTCGGCGTGGAGCACGGGCGGCGGTGGCCTTCGGGCGCTCGGCGGCGATGGGGCTCCGGGACATGGCTTGCCGCGCGGAGCGGCTCTACGGGCGGCTGGTGCTCACACGCATCCACTGCCGCAGTCGGCAGTAGGCGGGAGGCGACGAGCTCACCGGAGACGAGCTCGCGGCGGCGGCCGAAGCACTGGCCCGTCGAGGACGGCGCCAGGGGGAGCGGGAGGAGCAGTGGCGCGTGCAGTGGGCGCGGGCGGAGGTGCTGAGCACGGCGGGGTGGTCGGCCGCGAGCTCTGCGGGCCGTGGCCATGGCGGCGAGCACCACCGCGGTGACGAGCTCGGGCACGACGGTGGGAGCAGCTACGGGGCAAGAAGAGAAGCGCGAGGAGAGGGGAGAAGGGGGCGGAGCTCACAGTGCTCCTGCAGGTGTGCTCAAGCGTGCTCGAGGAGGGCTCGGTGCGGCGGAATCGGCGGCGAAGCTCGTCGGAGCAGAGGAGGAAGACGGCGGCGTCGTGGGCGTTGCGGTGGCTCCGAGCTCCAACGGAGTGCACCAGTCGAAGCAGCGGACGACGGCGGACCTCGGGGACACAGTGGAGCGGTGAGGTGGGCACAGTGGCCGTGGCTAGGCCGGAGCCATAGCGGCGGTGGCGTTCGGATGCGAAGGGGAAGGAGAGGGCGAGGTGGATCCGAGGGAGGAGGGAGAGGCGCAGGAACCGAGGGCGAGAGTGGGGGCGAGTGGGAGGCGCGATCGAGGAGGCGGGGCGTGGCGGCCTTATCCTCCCCCGTCGCCGGTGAGGGGGTGCGGCGGGGACGTGCCCCCGTTCCGACCCCGGTCGGGGGAACAGGGAAGGGGAGGGAACGACCGAGGGAGGCGGGCTGGCCTGCTGGGCCAGCTGGCTCGGGTGGGCCGAAGCCCAAGTGGGGCAGGGGCTTTCTCTCTCTGCTTTTCCTTTTTCTTTTGTATTGTTTTGTTTTCTGTTTTCTGTTTTCTTTATCTATTTTCTTTTCTATTTTATTTTTTTAATTCCTCTTTTATAAAATATAAATACAACTCCTAAATTAATGTTATAATTTATTCTACTGCCCCAAAAAGTTTGACACCTAATTAAAATAGTTTGCATTATTATTATTTTTAAAAGGCATTTAATTAATTGTCATAGCTGCTGTTTTAATTACTTTAGAGCCTTTAAACATTTTATAAAAGTGTGGTTTCTCCACAATAATTACCTATGCATTATTTGGCAACACCCCAACATTTTAGTTTTAATATTTGAAAATCTTTACCATTTTACTTTACTTTAAGTTTGAATTTCGAATCGATTTTGAAATAACACGAGATTAACAACAGTAACCGGGGTGACGTGGCATCATTAGCGTGGGATTACTGTAGCATGATTATCCGAGCGTTACATATGAGTAATATAAGTTTGACTAATATGAGTAATACAAATTTGACATGACTTCAATAGCATCTTGATTTCCTCTATCACTGTCATATATGTGCGCAAAAACTCAGGTGTCTTCTTCTGCACTAAGTTCACTATCTACAAACAATCAACCTCCACCACGAGCGGCATATCGCACCACTGGAATGACAATGAAATACACTTCAAGAGTACTGATAGTTCTGCCTCTAGAGCGTTGGAACAGGGGACCAACATTTGACACGAAGTGAAGATGACCTTCCCAAAGTTATCTCGCAAAATCATACCAGTGCTAGTAGTTCCAACAATGCAGATGAAACATCCATATTATTTCTGTAATGGATCTTGGAGTACCTGCCTCCTGGTGCTCTTCGTAGGTGAGATGGCTCTCCGCACCTTTCGTTTCACGGTCACATGCCGAGGGGGCCTCTCGAGGGCTCTCCGTGTCGTCCGATCAGCCCAGACGGCTCGCGCGATGGGTGGAGCACGCGCGCCCATGGCCACTGTCTTTGCGACGGCCTCGGTTGCGCGTGTGTTCGGTGTCTCACGGGTTGTCTCGCGCGCGGGGGGTCAGCCATACCTATGCTTCGGGGTCCTTGTCCCCTGCCTGGCTGGTTCGGTCACACCAGACGGAGTGCGTTGTGGTCTTAGAGCCGGCTCGTGCATGGGGCCTGTTTTGTTGGGCCCACACGGGTACGTGCGTGCGGCACACGTGGTGCAATGCCTGCATGTGCCGCTGAAAATGCAACTAATCCCTGGGTGGTTTTGGTAATTCATAACAACATATATCTCATTGAACTAATGTCCATTCAAGATACATATTTCAGGATGTTCACTGATTGGCATCGCATGACAAAGAGATGTGGACCCCTCAAAATGCTAAGGACAAGGATTGGCAAAGGCTTAAGACTCTTCATTTTTGTTTAAGTGATCCGAGATCACATTGAGTCCATAGGAAAACCAATACTATTAAAAGGGGATGAGGTGTTGCTTAATGGTCTACTTGCTCAAATGCTTAGTGAAATTGCTCCAAAACCCTCAGCCACTTTCTCTATCCAAATATGTCCAAAACCTAAACTCCAACTCGGCCCCACCGATATCTTCCATACGGAGCCACCGAGTTCTTCTTGACATAGCCACTTCCAGAAACCCGAACAGTTCGGTCTCACCGATACGAATCTCGGTCCCACCGAGATGGCCTTGCCAGCTCTCTGTGACTTGTTGCATTCACTTCGGTCTCACCGACTTGTTGCAATCGGTCACACCGAGTTGTTGCAATCGGTCCCACCGAGTTGTTGCAATCAGTCCCACTGAGTTGGGTTGACAGATTCTCTATTGCTCATTGCATTCACTTCGGTCTCACCGACATGATGCAATTGGTGCCACTGAGATGAACTTTTCCCTAAGCCCTAGCATATCGGTCCCACCGAGTTGTTCCCATCGGTCCCATCGAGATTCCTAACGTTCATATTTTTGTACAGATCGGTGTCACCGAGTTTGCCAATCGGTGCCACCGAGATGGGTCAAAAATGTGTAATGGTTAGATTTTTTGTGGAGGCTATATATACCCCTCCACCCACTTCTTCTCATTGAGGAGAGCCATCAGAACGTGCCTACACTTCCACCATTCATTTTCCGAGAGAGAGAGACACCTACTCATGTGTTGAGATCAAAAGATTCCACTCCAACCATTTGAACCTTGATTTCTAGCCTTCGCCAAGTTGCTTTCCACTCAAATCCTTCTTCCACCATAGCAAAATCTGTGTGAGAGAGTTGAGTGTTGGGGAGACTATCATTTGAAGCACAAGAGCAAGGAGTTCATCATCAATACACCGTCTATTACCTTTTGGAGAGTGGTGTCTCCTAGATTGGTTCGGTGTCGCTTGGGAGCCTCCGTCCTGATGTGGAGTTGAACCAAGAAGTTTGTAAGGGCAAGGAGATCGCCTACTTCGTGAAGATCTACCCGAGTGAGGCAAGTCCTTCGTGGGCGATGGCCATGGTGGGATAGACAATGTTGGTTATTCGTGGACCCTTCGTGGGTGGAGCCCTCCGTGGACTCGTGCAACTGTTACCCTTCGTGGGTTGAAGTCTCCATCAACGTGGACGTACGATAGCACCACCTATCGAAACCACGCCAAAAATCTCCATGCCTCCATTGCGTTTGCCTTCTCCAAACCCTTCCCTTTACCTTCATATGCAATGTTTTACTTTCCGCTGCTATACTATTAGAATTGCATGTGTAGGTTGATTGCTTGATTTGTCATAATTGCTAAAATCTGCCCACAACTAAAATTGGGAAAAGGAAAGATTTTTATTTGGTTAAGTAGTCTAATCACCCCCCTCTAGACATACTTTCGATCCTAGAGCCGGCGTTACACCCACCCGGTTGTTCGGAGGGCCGCCCAGCCGGCTGTGCGGCCCGAGCCATTCAACTGGCTATGCTGCCTAGGGGGCACTTGCATGGGCCTTTTGGCTACCTGGCTGTTTGGCAGGGGCGTTATGTAGGTTTGTCATGGGCCCGCCGGTTCGCATGGTTGTGGACGCACGACCAGACATGCCGCACACATATATGCACACATTAGTTTTTTGGTATTTCTCCTTAAGGCAATTGCGTTGGTGGTGCATAGAAGGATGCCCACACTCTCTTCTTCCACATGACAGACGGCGGAGGTACGCCTCCTCCCTCCTTCCATCTCACAAATCTATGCCAGGAAGGATAGATGTGACCTTCAAGGCGGTGGTGCAAGATCTCGATCTGAGTGGGATGGACAGACGCGACAACCCAGACGGTAGCACTAACGCGGGAGGGACGGAAGGAGATGAGGAGGTCCAAAAGTCGATGGCTGGTATGTATGCATGTGTTTCCATTCACTTGCTCTGTTTACCATGATATCGTTGTGATTGCAACATTAAATTTAGATGTGATACAATTCTCGCAGATCGACTTTTCTGTCATAGAAAGTTTTGGGCGCAAACGGCAGAACCTACATATTATCTAGGGTCTACCCAAAAAAGGCCAAAAGTCACACATGTTCTTCTTGAAAGTGGGCAGTCCAATCTCCAGATCACATCTCTGAGAGTCTGGGAGATGAGGAACGTGAATATTTTCATACTTTAGGCTCTTATGAATATTTAAGATTTAGTCATCGACTTGACCTGTTCGATGATCTTCATATTTCAATATTTAGTCATTGGCTTGATGTGTTGAGTATTCTTTTTTTTTTTTTTTGAGAATCACCCAGCCCCCAGCTTACATTACAAGGAGAGAATTATTACAATCCTCCATGAGGATGCTACTCAGGTTCGGAGGTACACCTCCAATAGAAAGAAAATCTCCCTGTTTCCTGACAAGAGCGGCAAAGCTCGTGCACCATCCTATTGCTGGGTCTTTTCACAGCCCTGAACTACACCTCTTTGAACACTGATTTTAGGTGCCACACGTCGGAGACCAAGGGGAATAGAGCCGATTTGTTACTCTCTTCATTATTCAGAATTGCTACAGCTTGTGCGCAGTCCGATTCCACATAGACTGGTCCCCTGTAGTGAGCACTTAGAACTGACAGCCCATGCAAAACAACACTGATCTCGGCTTCCTCAGCGCTATTACATGCCTGCATCCTCCTCCCACCCGCGAGGGTCACCACTCCCTGATGTGTTCTAACTATTACTCTGGCGGCTGTGTCGCCTGTACCCGACATAAAGGCAGCGTCGGTATTTAACTTCCAGGTACCCTCAGGAGGCGGCACCCGCTCGCTCCCTGTTGTATGCATGGAGACGCTCTCCGCTAAAATCGATTGGTCTGCAGGATTTTTGTCTACCGTTCTGTCCCCCTGAACTCCACACAGGCCCCATCCTTTATCTGCTTTCCTCTCTTGATTTCTGCCCGTCGCTGTTCTCGACCCCATCTTGTCTTCCGACCAGGTGGGGATCAGCCTCGCATTCCGTCAGCTCACCCCACAGCCACTAATTTCTTCTGCATATTTGAGCAGAAATTGGGCAGATTGACCAATCGTTGTTTTTCCTTCTCCATGGATGCAATCATCTCTAAGCCACCAGGCGTGCCATATAAGCAACAGTACCTTTTTCCTTGTTTCAGTGTCACATTTATCTAGCAGGTTTTGTAGCCAGTCAACTCCAGTAAACTAAAATTGGTGTTCCATCGGTAAGTCCCACTATTTTCTCAACTCCTCTCTGAGCGCTCGGGCTTTCGTGCATTGTATAACCGCATGATATTCATCCTCTATTTCTCTCCCACAAATATTGCAAATGTTGTCTAGCTCCAGTGTTCTCTTCCACTTATTTTCTTTTGTGGGCAGGGTTTTTGTGGCCACCCTCCAAGCCAAGATTCGTACTTTTTCTAGGACCTTTGTTTTCCAGATAAAATCCTAAATGCTTCTGTTATCCGACTCATTTGCCGAGCTTGACTCCCTTAACTTCCTTGTTGTTTCAGGTTTGCACCCAGTTTGTACACACTCCAGACCGAAAATATGCCCGATTTTCTTCATGCCATGCTATACAATCCTCCGCCTCACTACTAGGTATCTTAATCTTACATATTTCCTCTACATCATATTCGTGGAAGAGTTGATGGATAAGAGGCTTGTTCCATTCCTTACTACCAGTTATCATGAGCTGGTTTACCCATCTAATCCTTAATCTCCTCTTAAACGCCATAACCTTCAGTCCACTTTTCCTAGGGACCCACTGGTCCCTTTGGATCTGTATTTTATTTCCATTGCCTACTCTCCAGATTATGCCCTTTTTCAATAGATCGAAACCATGCTCTATTCCTCTCCATGCTTGGGAGACATCCGACGCAAAGATCGTATCCAGAAGCTCACCCTTAGGATAGTACTTTGATTTTAGGACTCTTGCACACAAGCTGTCTGGTTTTTGGAGAAGACGCCAGCCTTGTCTCGCAAGGAGTGCTTGGTTGAAAATTTGCATGTCCCGAAAGCCTATTCCTCCCGCTCTCTTAGGTTTTATCATACGGTCCCATGCCATCCAATGAACCTTCCTTTGCCCTTCATCCTCTCCCCACCAAAACTCTCTGATGAGATGCTCATATTTATCACAAAATCCCACTGAGAATTTAAAGACACCCATGGCGAAGGTGGGCAGGGCTTGTACTATTGACTTGACACACACCTCCTTAGCAGCAAAAGACATATGCCTCCCAGCCCAATCGTTACATCTCTTCAAGAATATGTCCATGATGGGTTGGAAGTTTTCATCTTCCATCCTTCCTTATGGAGTTGGGAGCCCAAGGTACTTACTCTCAGAAGTAGATGTTTCACAAGCGAGGATATCCTTGATCTCATTTTGCAATGAGATAGGGCAATGTTCGCTAAAGAGGGTTGAGCATTTACTACTGCTGAACAGTTGACCCGTGCATTTTTGGAATAACGTGAGAGCATTCTTGACTGCTCTCGCTTGGTCACATGTGGCCTTGAAGAACACCAAGCTGTCATCCACAAACAGTAGGTTTGATATGCCTGGACTATTTCGGGCCACTTTAACTTGTGATATGCTTCCCCCTTGACCTCTCTGTTAAAAATTCTAGCAAGCCCATCTGCAACGAACAGGAACAAATAAGGGCTAAGGGGATCCCCTTTCCTGAGGCCTCTAGAAGGGAAAAACGGCTCCAACACTTCTCCATTCATTTTTACGAGAAGCGGACAGATTTAATGCATTTCATTATCCAGCTGATCCAGAGCGAATGAAAGCCCATCTTCTCCATAGCACCTTCAAGGATATCCCAGTCCACTCTATCATATGCTTTGGCAAGGTCCATCTTATACGCACAATGTGTATTATGAGGATTTTTACTATCCTGGATCTTGTGGAAGCACTCGAAAGCTATGATAGCATTGTGCGTAATCATCCTTCCTGGGATAAAAGTACTTTGTGTCTCGAAGATTAACTCATCTAACAAGGGCCTCAATCGGCTGACCAGGCATTTGGAGATTACCTTGTATATAACATTGCATAGACTTATCGGACGAAAGTCTTTCAAACTTTGTGGGTTCTTGCCTTTAGGGATTAAAACAATGGACGTATCGTTTATACCTTCAGGCATGATCCCACTCATGAAGAAGTTTTGCACAACAGCTACTACGTCTTTCCTGAAAGTCTCCCAATTACGTTGGAAAAAACGAGCCGGGAAGCCGTCCGAGCCTGGCTCTTTGAGGGGGCCGATCTGAAAAAGAGCATCACTTATTTCTTTCTCTGTAAATTCTTTAACCAAGCTGCTTTTCATCGCCTCCAATAGTGTACGTGGTAGAAGGCGAATTAATTCGAACGGCGCTACTCCTTCCTCCTTTGTATACAAGTCTTTGAAAAACTCTGTAGCCATAGTATCCAGTTCCTCTTTCTTCTCTATCCAATCCCCATCACCGTTCTTTAATTTCTTAATCGTATTTCTTTTCTGTCTCCAAGTTGCCTTCCGGTGGAAGTACCAGGTGTTTTGATCCCCCTCTCCGATCCAAGTAGCCCACGAACGCTGGCGCCACATTACTTCCTCTCTAACTAGCAGCTCGTCTAACTCCTCAGCTGTCTTCTTTATTTGCACCTCCCTCCCCCCATGGTTTGGTTGTTCCGTTAGTTCTTTCAGGCGAATTCTATTTTTCATAATGCTAGAAGACACTGACCAAAATCCTTCTTTTCCCAAGCCATCAGCGAACTCTGAATCTTCTATAGTTTCTGGGCGACATCAGCCAGGTTGCTCGTTGTTCTTTCGCTGCTCCATGTTTCCCGTACAGTGGGTTCCAGGGACTGCACCCTTTCCCACATCATCTCATACCGGAAGCTTCTTTTCTTTTTCATCAGTCGTTCTTCTTCAAATGTGAGTAACAGGGGAAATGGTCCGATCTCGAGGTGACAATGTGCTGAATCTGTGCTTGTGGAAACCTGTCACTCCATGTTGGTGATGCCACTCCTCTGTCCAGCCTCGCTCTGACCTTTTTCCCACCGCTTTGCTTATTGTCAAACGTCCATTCTGGGCCTCTAAAGCCAAGATCGTGCAGATCACACCAACCAATACCTCCCTAAAATTCCTCATATTATTTTCAGATCGTTTTGTCGCTGAGAAGTGCTCTCCTTGCCACATAGTTTCGTTGAAGTCTCCGATCATCAACCAAGGTTCCGATGAACTGTATTTTATTCTCTTGAGCAAGTTCCACATGTGGTGTCTCTCTTGGGCTTTAGGCTCCCCATAGACAAAGGTACCTCGCCACAGAGAGCTATTAGGATCATTACGCACATGAACATCAATATACCGCGGTCCATAAGAGAGCAAATTTATTTCAATGCTATCGTCCCATAATAGGGTGATGCCGGCACCTTTGCCCTTCCCATCATGGGTGATACAATGTTTCAGGCCTATTCTTTCCCTTATTCTCTTCACGCTCTCTTCACACTGCCGCCTTTCCGAGATGAACATGATAGTGGGGCGATGAGTGCGCACTGGGCACACTAACTCGCGAACTGTCCCGGGGTGGCCCAATCCCTGGCAGTTCCACCAGAGGACCGTCATTTCTCCCGACGGACGCTCTCCTTCATGTCCGTCAGTTCCCCGGTAGCCCATACACCGGTTGCTTACTTAGCACCTAGCTCCCCCTTGGACCCCTCCTTTTCTCTCTCGGTACCTTTCTGTTTCTTACACATGTCGTTGCTCTCCACCATCTCACTGTCTACCCCTATTTCAGTTACAGGAGTATTACAGTTGGCCCTCTTTCCTAGGTGAAAGGATCAAGAAGAGATGTCTAGAGGGGGGTGAATAGACCCTTAGCAAAGAAAAGTTGCAGTTTTTAATTTCTTCAAGTTAAGGTGGAGTTTTAACACAAGTTTAAACATTCACAATACATATCAAGCAAGCATGACAAGGGTATATGAGAAGCGGAAAGTAAAGCATGCAATTTGCAAGAATGTAAAGGGATGGGATTGGAGTGTGCAAACGCAATTGGAGACACGAACATTTTTTTCCGTGGTTCCGATAGGTGGTGCTATCGTACATCCACGTTGATGGAGACTTCAACCCACGAAGGGTAACGGTTGCGCGAGTCCACGGAGGGCTCCACCCACGAAGGGTCCACGAAGAAGCAACCTTGTCTATCCCACCATGGCCATCGCCCACGAAGGACTTGCCTCACTAGGGTAGATCTTCACGAAGTAGGCGATCTCCTTGCCCATACAAACTCCTTGGTTCAACTCCACAATCTTGACGGAGGCTCCCAAGTGACACCTAACCAATCTAGAAGACACCACTCTCCAAAAGGTAATAGATGGTGTGTTGATGATGAACTCCTTGCTCTTGTGCTTCAAATGATAGTGTCCCCAACACTCAACTCTCTCTCACCGATTTGGATTTGGTGGAAAGATGACTTGAGTGGAAAGCAAGTTGGAGAAGGCTAGAGATCAAGATTTATGTGTTTGGAATGGAATATCTTGATCTCAACACATGAGTAGGTGGTTCTCTCTCAGAAAATGTATGCTGGAAGTGTAGGCATGTTCTGATGGCTCTCCTCACGAATGAAGAGTGGGTGGACGGGTATATATAGCCTCCACACAAAATCTAACCGTTACACAAAATTCACCAAACTTGGTGGGACCAAATAAGAAAACTCAGTCAGACCGATTTAGTTCATAATGTGACTGTTAGGCATTTCGGTGGGATCGACATGATCAACTCGGTGGGACCGATGTGCTAGGGTTAGGGTAAAACCTCATCTCGGTTTGACCGATTACACAAACTCGGTGGGACCGATTTTGGTAATGAGCTAACCAGAGAGTTGGTCAAGCAAACTCGGTGAGACCGATTACAAATCTCGGTTGGGACGAAATTATTGCAACAGGAACCAGAGAGTTTGGATGCCCATCTCGGTGAGACCGGGATCCCATCGGTGAGACCGAATTGATTAGGGTTTCTAGCAGTGGCTATGTCAAATGAACTCGGTGGCGCCGTATAGATCAAATCGGTGGGGCCGAGTTTGAGTTTTGGTTTGGGACATATGTGGATATGAGAAAGTGGTTGAGGGCTTTGGAGCATATCAGTAAGCATTTTGAGCAAGCAAGCCATTAAGCAACACCTCATCCCCTTTTAATAGTATTTGCTTTTCTAGGGACTCAATGTGATCTTGGATCAGTAAAATGAAAATGTAGAGTCTTGAGCTTTTGAGCTTCAGCCAATCTCTTGTCCTTGACATCTTGAAGGGGTTCCACATCCTCTTGTCCACGCCACTCCATCTGTTGAACTTGTCTGAAATATAATAGATAAAAACATTTGTCCAACAAGAGATATGTTGACATTGATTACCAAAACCACCCAGGGAGCACTTGTGCTTTCAATCTCCCACTTTTTGGTAATTTATGACAACATACATCAAAGCTTTAGATAAGATATAGAGAATAGCAAGTAAAGCTTTGGAAAGACATGTAGCATGCATAGGCTCCCCCTACATGTATGCAATCATGTAAATAGAAATGTAAAAGCATGTGAATGCATGATCATGACAGAGCAAGCAATGTGTTACATGTATCTTGGCTATATGCATTAGAGCAAATGATGTGAATATAAGAAAGGTACCTTCATGTTCATGAGTCCTTCTTGCAAACAATATGTACATCAGCAAGAGATCATCATGCACATGAGTGTGATGCATATACTTACCTTGTGGTCTTGAGCTGACTTAGGAAGAGATGAACCTGAGTAAACAAGGTTAGATAACACAGCTACATCTACTAGATAGAGCAAACTAAAGAGCCACAAGATTACCAAGATTGGGTTGACATGTAGAGAGTGAGTACTAAGTACTCTATTGGATATAGACATGTCCCCAAAGGTAAAAGATATGCAGTGAATCGAACAATTTCCTTCCCTAGAAGTCTTTCTCCCCCTGAATCTTATATTGGATAATGGGACAAAATAGGGAAACAAAATCAGAGCAAAACAGATCAGAGCACAAATCATAACACAAATTGACATGTCTTTCCCCTCTTAAAGACATGTGACTTCTCTCCTCTTGAACACCAAGCATCTGGGGCCTTTGATGTGATTATCTCTCTCCCCCCTTTTTAAGTGATTAAGCTTTGATGTGACCTCTCTCTCCTCCTTTGACATCGATTTCCTAGAAGGGATCTTCTGGATTGTGAGTCAGAATAGGTTTGGTCCTTGAGTCACAGAGCAAAACAGCATATATAATGTGATGCTGGTAGAGGACAAGAATCATTGAGTGGAGCTGGAACAAAAATGCAGGATGCAAGTGGCAAATTATCTTCTCTGCAGGGAAATCGGTAACACCGAGTTATATACTTCGGTGGCACCGAATTGGTTCGGTTTAACCGAAAGCAACAGACCGGTGTGACCGAGTTCTATAGAGAGAACGTTTGTCACCTCAGCTCACTAGGCAAATAAGATCTCACAAAGATTTGCAAGGAATTAACTGAAGGATTTGCAATGAATTAGATGCAGGAAATGCAGAACAAAAACAGAAAAGAAAATCTAGATGAAGTTTTTTTTGATTAAAAAGAAAGGGGACAAATATGGAAGGAACAAATGTAGGAACTTAGAGAAACACAACACTAGAGAACTTCATCTAGAATTGGGCGGCGACAAAGTCACCTATGTTAGAGTATATTGACTGAGGAGTTAAGTGTGAACACTTGATCATAAGTCATACTCATCGTTTAAGCTCTAAATGGGGTTACCATTTTTCATTTAAGCTTTTTGATGTGTTCACATCTTGTTGAGATGCTTTGACCCATGACTTGGGGGTAAAGCTTCTCTAAGATGGAATAACATACCTTGGGTGGTGGTGTTGAACTTGATCATGTAGTTGAACTTGTGTGGAGTGCTCAAGGTTGATGTAGCTCATCAATAGTTTGGAGCACCCCTTGGAGTTTGAGTTCATCTACCTACATGGGTTAGTCTTGCAAGGAAGAGCACTTGTGTATCCAAAATGACAATCATGAAATTTGATACCAAATGAAATTTGATATATAGAATTTTTCAAAGGATATGTTGAAGGGTTTTATGCTTCCTTGTCTTCAACCACCATATTGTAGAGACTTGGTGATGTAGAGATTGCTCAAGATGTGCGTGAGTTGCAATCTCATAGATTTAGATTCACCCAAGTACCTCCAATGGTTAGATAGCATGCAAGGGTACAAATATATCCAAGACATGTGATCATCATCATAAGAGAAAAGTCAAGGATTAGTCGTGGGGTCATGCCTTGCATGTATCCAAATGGAGTTTCTACTCCAAGTTTGAAGCATCAATGCTGTTCAATTCAACTCTCAAACGGCAAAATACTTTCTCATCAAGCGGTTTGGTGAATATATCCGCCAATTGCTTATCGGTGTGAACATGCTTAAGATCAATATCACCTTTAGCAACATGATCTCGAATGAAATGATGACGAACTTCAATATTCTTAGTTCGAGATGTTGCATGGGATTATGAGCAATCTTAATAGCACTCTCATTGTCACAAAGCAATGGAACATGTTTCACATTGATCCCATAATCCTTAAGGGTTTGGGTCATCCAAAGTAATTGAGCACAACATAAACCGGCGGCAATGTATTCCGCTTCGGCGGTGGATAATGATACCGAGTTTTGTTTCTTGGAGGACCAAGATACAAGAGATCTACCAAGAAATTGACAAGTACCCGAGTGGACTTTCTATCAATCTTGTCACCGGCATAGTCTGAGTCGGAATAGCCAACAAGATCAAAAGGAGACCTCTTAGGATACTAAATGCCAAAATTTGGTGTGTGAATTAAGTATCTCACTATCCTTTTCACAGCCTTAAGATGACATTCTTTGGGGGCCGCTTGATAACGTGCACACATGTACACACTTAGCATAATATTGGGATGGGAGGCACATAGATATAACAATGAACCAATCATAGAGCGGTAAACCTTTTGGTCAACTTATTTGCCATCCTTGGTCAAGTCAAGATGTCCACTAGTAGGCATTGGTGTTTTCATACCTTTGCTTTCTTGCATGTTGAACTTCTTGAATAAGTCCTTGGTGTACTTTGTTTGAGAAACAAAGGTTCCTTCCTTAGTTTGCTTGATTTGCAAACCAAGAAAGAACTTGAGTTCACTCATCATAGACATCTCAAACTTCTTCGACATTAGCTTCCCAAACTTTTCACTAAAATGAGGGTTAGTCGAACCAAATATGATATCATCAACATAAATTTGGCACACAAATAGTTCACCATTAACCTTTTTAGTGAAAAGAGTAGAATCAATCTTTCCAATCTCAAAGCCTTTTTCAATGAGAAACTTGGACAAGCATTTATACCACGCTCTAGGAGCTTGTTTAAGACCATAAAGAGCTTTATGAAGTTTGTAAACATGGTCAGGTTTCTTACGATTGACAAAACCGGGAGGTTGTTTAACATAAACTTCCTCCTCTATTTCACCATTTAGAAAAGCACTTTTAATGTCCATTTGGTACAAAGTGATATCATGGTGATTAGCATCGGCAAGTAAGATGCGGATGGACTCAAGTCTAGCAACAGGGGCATATGTCTCACCATAGTCCATACCTTCGACTTGAGTGTAGCCTTGGGTGAAGAGACGTGCTTTGTTGTGAACAACTTGTCAATCTTCTTCTTGCTTGTTGCGAAACACCCATTTGGTACCGATGATGTTGTGGTTGTTGTCGGGCTTCTCGACCAATGTCCACACTTGGTTTCTCTCAAAGTTGTGTAGCTCTTCATGCATTGCATTTATCCAATCCGGATCTTCCAATGCTTCTTCAACCTTCATAGGTTCAATGCTAGAAATGAATGAATAATGTTCAAAAAAGTTAGATAAACAAGTTTTAGAGCGAGTGATTCTCCCGGTTTGAATATCATTGAAGATTTGTTCGATGGGATGGTATCTTGAGACTCTTGCTCGAACTCGTGAGAGCTTTTGCTTGGGTCGGGGTGGAACATCTTCTTCATCATCTTGTCCTTCTTCTTGGCCTTCTTCATAGTTGATGTTGTCGTTCTCTTGTCTTGGTGGAGAAGGAGGTTGATGAGGTTCATCTTGGTGTGCTTCCTCGTTTTCTTCATCTTGGTGTGTCCCACTTGTGGATGCTTCCATGTCAACTCTTGGTTCACCTTGTTTTGAGGTAGAAGCTTCCACTTGGACGGATGAGGTACTCTCCTTCACCTCCGTTGGACGAATCTTGCCAATAGACAAGTCGTGGATGGCTTCCAAAGGGTCTTTGTCTCCTACATCAATTGGCAATTGTTCTACTTGCGAGCCGTTAGATTCATCAAACTTCACATCTACCGTCTCTTCAACCTTTCGGGTGAAATTATTGTAGACACGGTAGGTGTGAGAGTTCGAGCCATAACCAAGTAGGAAACCCTCATGAGATTTAGGAGCAAATTTAGAACGACGATGCTTATCAAGAATGTAACACTTTGAGCCGAATACTCGAAAGTATCCAACTTGGGGTTTGTTACCGGTGAGAAGCTTGTACGCCGTCTTACCGAGTAGCTTGTGAAGATACAAGCGATTTGTTGCATGACAAGCAGTCTCAACCGCTTCCGCCCAAAAGTGTTTTGGAGTCTTGGACTCATCAAGCATCGTTCTTGCCATCTCAATAAGAGTCTGGTTCTTCCTCTCAACAACTCCATTTTGTTGAGGTATGTACGTAGCCGAGAAATCGTGTGAAATCCCGTCTTCGTCAAGAAAGGTATCCACATTTGCGTTCTTGAACTCCGTTCCGTTGTCGCTGCGAACCTTCTTGATCTTCACTTCAAATTGATTTTGGGCCTTCCTAGCGAAATTCTTGAAGATCTTTTGGACCTGCGATTTATCATCAAGAAAGAACACCCACGTAAATCTTGAAAAATCATCGACTATGACCAGACCAAATGAGTTACCACCAAGACTTTTATAGGCATTGGGACCAAAGAGATCCATATGAAGTAGCTCGATCAGTCTTCTCGTGGTCATACTGTGTAACACCCCCAATGCCATGCTACAGTAACCCTCCGTGATTAAGCTAATCATTCTTTTCCAACAGTGCTTAATCACCTTTGTTCTATATCCCATTTGAAATTCCAGTCAATTCAAATTCAAGTGAAGTTTCAAGTTGATCAAAAGTTGCTGGCAAAATGTTCATCATTTGTCTAAAACCCATAACAATTATTTGTTAAGGAACACCACATCACTTTCCTGCAGAGATGAGCTTTAGCAATAATAACAGAACCAATTCAACATTTTTAATGCTATCCTATTTTTGAAAAATACAAATGAATTCCTCTGGTCTCCAAAATATTTATGGCACTGTCTATAATCACCAGGGATTTAATGGGACACCTCCCCAATTTTTCCTAAGTGAAATAGTTGACCAAATAATTCCTTTTCTCTCTCTGCTAAAAATAAAAGCAAAAACAGAAAAAGGAAATGGAAAAGGAGGAAAAGAAAAGGGGCAAAGTGCTCTGTGCACTTAGGCCTGCCAACAAAGTGGCCGGCCCAGCCCGCTAACTGGGTCATCACATACCTCCTGTTCACAGGAGCACGGTGGATGCCCGTGCGTCGTCCACAGCTCGGATCGGCCACGGGTCGACCATCCGGCAGCACCGCGGTGACCTCAAGTCCCCGACGACGCCCCCGATCGAACCCTCACCCTAGACGCCCCTCAGTTTCCCCCCTCTCTCTTGTTCTCCTCCCCATAGAGCGCACCCGAGCTGCGCCGCCATGAACGAGCTCGCCCACGCAGCCGCCGTGCCCTGCTCGCCGTCCACCCGTGCACAGGTGGACCGCCGTCGTCCTCCGCGTCATCTACGCGCCACTATTCGCGCTCGGGGGCTCGGGATCGCCGTCGACGCCGTCTTCCCCATCTCTCGATCGCCGACCTCCGCCGCCTCGATTCACTGCACCGAGACCTCCCCGAGCACGCTGCGGTCCCCCTACAGCCTCGCCGTGAGCTTCTCCCCCTCCTCCCCCTCTCCTTTCGCTCTCGCGCGCCTCCTAGCTAGCTCGCCCGCCGTCGCCCGAGCGCGTTGCCGCCGACGAGCTCAGCGCCGTGGCCATGGTCGCCTTCACATGCGGCCGAGCGCCGCATCGTGCTCCTGGGGTTCCCAGGGGCCCAACGCGCGCATCCGCTGCTCTCGCCAAGCCCCGTAGCCCGATCCCCGCCAACGCCCGTTTCGGACGTCCGCCCCGCTCGACGCCGTTGTCATTGCAGCCCGCCCCCGGCTGACCTAAGGCCGCAGTTGGATGCGCCGCTCCTCCCGCGTTCGAACGAGCCCGGCCGAGCTCGAAACGGCCCCCTGTGGCGCTTTTCCGGCGAAGTCCCGAGCTGCGCCGCCGCGATTTGCGTCGCCGGAGCTTCACTGCCGGCCACGCCGACGTGGCTGGCCTGGCCCCACCTCCGGGCCACTGCCAGTGGGCCCCGCGGGCCCGGTTGACTGGGTTGACCCAGTCAACATGCTGACTGGACAACCCAGTGTCATTGACATGCGGGCCCCACAGTTTTTAAGTTAATTAAAATGTTTTTTAACTAAAATTAATTAGTTAATCTAATTAGTCATTGACATGTGGGGCCCAACCACTAATTAACTCTGTTTAGCTAAATTACACTGCTGTTAGCCCCATTGTCTATGACAGGTGGGACCCAGCTGCCAGGTTTGACCTGAACAGCCGCGGTTGACCTGTTGACCTCAGCTGACATCATGCTGACATCATATTCCATTTCTGTTATTTTGAATAATTCGAGAAACTTTAATCTTTAGAAAATCATATAAATTAATCCGTAGCTCGGATGAAAAAGTTTTATACATGAAAGTTGCTCAGAACGACCAGACGAATCCGAATACACAGCCCGTTCGTCCGCCACACATCCCTAACCTATCGAACTCGCAACTTTCCTCCTCCGGTTCATCTGTCCGAAAATGCGAAACACCGGGAATACTTTCCCGGATGTTTCCCCCCTTCGCCGGTATCACCTACTACCGTGATTGGGCACGCCTAGCATCATGCTTTGTCATGTCATGCATCGTCATGCATTTGTTTGCATTGTATTTATTGTTTCTTCCCCCTCTTCTCTCAGGTAGACTACGAGACCGACGCCGCTGCTGGTGCCCCGACCGACTACGCTGTTGACGACCCCTCCTTCTTGCCAGAGCAATCAGGCAAGCCCCCCTTGATCACCAGATATCGCCTATTCTTCTCTATACTGCTTGCATTAGAGTAGTGTAGCATGTTACTGATTTCGGTTAATCCTATTCTGTTGCATAGCCTCTCATTGTTGCTACAGTTGTTACCCTTACCTGCTATCCTACTGCTTAGTATAGGATGCTAGTGTTCCATCAGTGGCCCTACACTCTTGTCCGTCTGCCATGCTATACTACTGGGCCGTGATCACTTCGGGAGGTGATCATGGGTATATACTATATACTTTATATACATGACACATGTGGTGACTAAAGTCGGGTCGGCTCGTTGAGTACCCGCAAGTGATTCTGATGAGGGGGCTGAAAGGACAGGTGGCTCCATCCCGGTAGAGGTGGGCCTGGGTTCCTGACGGCCCCCGACTGTTGCTTTGTGGCGGAGCGACAGGGCAGGTTGAGACCACCTAGGAGAGAGGTGGGCCTGGCCCTGGTCGGCGTTCGCGGATACTTAACACGCTTAACGAGATCTTGGTATTTGATCTGAGTCTGGCCATTGTGTCTATACGCACTAACCAACTACGCGGGAACAGTTATGGGCACTCGACGTCGTGGTATCAGCCGAAGCTCTTCTTGACGTCAGCGAGGGAGCGGCGCGCGCCGGATTGGACTGGAATGCCTGCTAGGCTCGGTCTGCTTCCGGCCGCGTACGCAACGTGCAGGTGTGCAATGGGCGATGGGCCCAGACCCCTGCGCGCATAGGAGTTAGACCGGCGTGTTGACCTCTCTGTTGAGCCTAGGTGGGGCTGCGACGTGTTGATCTTCCGCGGCCAGGCATGACTCAGAAAAGTGTGTCTGGCCAAATGGGATCGAGCGTGTTCGGTTATGTGGTGCACCCCTGCAGGGAAGTTTATCTATTCGAATAGCCGTGTCCCTCGGTAAAAGGACGAACCGGAGTTGTACCTTGACCTTATGACAACTAGAACTGGATACCTAATAAAACACACCCTTCCAAGTGCCAGATACAACCCGGTTATCGCTCTCTAACAGGGCGACGAGGAGGGGATCGCCGGGTAGGATTATGCTATGCGATGCTACTTGGTGAACTTACCATCTACTCTCTTCTACATGCTGCAAGATGGAGGTGGCCAGAAGCGTAGTCTTCGACAGGACTAGCTATCCCCCCTTATTCTGGCATTCTGCAGTTCAGTCCACCGATATGGTCCTTTACACATATACCCATGCATATGTAGTGTAGCTCCTTGCTTGCGAGTACTTTGGATGAGTACTCACGGTTGCTTTTCTCCCTCTTTTCCCCTTTCTATACCTGGTTGTCGCAACCAGATGCTGGAGTCCAGGAGCTAGAGATCCCGAGGATGATTCTACATGGCGTTCGGCTTCGAGGAGTAGTTAGGAGGATCCCAGGCAGGAGGCCTACGCCTCGTTCGATCTGTATCCCAGTTTGTGCTAGCCTTCTTAAGGCAAACTTGTTTAACTTATGTCTGTACTCAGATATTGTTGCTTCCGCTGACTCGTCTATGATCGAGCACTTGTATCCGAGCCCTCGAGGCCCCTGGCTTGTATTATGATGCTTGTATGACTTATTTATGTTGTAGAGTTGTGTTGTGATATCTTCCCGTGAGTCCCTGATCTTGATCGTACACAATTGCGTGCATGATTAGTGTACGATTGAATCGGGGGCGTCACATAATGTTCTTCACGGGGTGAATTCCTCCAACCTGTTTTCCTTCTTGACAAGCACTACACAATCTATCCTTGTCAAATATAACATCTTTCACTCCAAGGATATGATTACCTTTAATAAGCTTATCAAGATTTCGCACGCCCACATGACCTAACCTTCTATGCCACAACCAGCCTTTAGAAGATTTAGCAATAAAGCAAGTTCTAGGTTGAGCCTTTTTAGTGAAGTCAACAATGTAAAGATCACCTTGCTACCTCTTGTGCACTGCGTTGGTTTTCCCTTGAAGAGGAAAGGGTGATGCAGCAAAGTAGCGTAAGTATTTCCCTCAGTTTTTGAGAACCAAGGTATCAATCCAGTAGGAGGCTATGCGCGAGTCCCTCACACCTACACAAAACAAATAAATCCTCGCAACCAACGCGATAAGGGGTTGTCAATCCCTACACGGTCACTTACGAGAGTGAGATCTGATAGATATGATAGGATAATATTTTTGGTATTTTTATGATAAAGATGCACAGTAAAATAAAAGCAACGGAAATAACTAAGTGTTGGAAGATTAATATGATGGAAGATAGACCCGGGGCCATAGGTTTCACTAGTGGCTTCTCTCAAGAGCATAACTATTTTACGGTGGGTGAACAAATTACTGTTGAGAAATTGACAGAATTGAGCATAGTTATGAGAATATCTAGGTATGATCATGTATATAGGCATCACGTCCGAGACAAGTAGACCGACTCCTGCCTGCATCTACTGCTATTACTCCACACATCGACCGCTATCAGCATGCATCTAGAGTATTAAGTTCATAAGAACAGAGTAACGCTTTAAGCAAGATGACATGATGTAGAGGGATAAATTCATGCAATATGATAAACACCCCATCTTGTTATCCTCGATGGCAACAATACAATATGTGCCTTGCTACCCCTACTGTCACTGGGAAAGGACACCGCAAGATTGAACCCAAAGCTAAGCACTTCTCCCATTGCAAGAAAGATCAATCTAGTAGGCCAAACCAAACTGATAATTCGAAGAGACTTGCAAAGATAACTAATCATACATAAAAGAATTTAGAGAAGATTCAAATATTGTTCATAGATAAACTTGATCATAAACCCGCAATTCATCGGTCTCAACAAACACACCGCAAAAAGAAGATTACATCGAATAGATCTCCACGAGAGAGGGGGAGAACATTGTATTGAGATCCAAAAAGAGAGAAGAAGCCATCTAGCTAATAACTATGGACCTGAAGGTCTGAGGTAAACTACTCACACTTCATCGGAGGGGCTATGGTGTTGATGTAGAAGCCCTCCGTGATTGATGCCCCCTCCGGCGGAGCTCCGGAACAGGCCCCAAGATGGGATCTCGTCGGTACAGAAGGTTGCGGTGGTGGAATTAGGTTTTTGGCTCCGTATCTGATCGTTTGGGGGTACGTAGGTATATATAGGAGGAAGGAGTACGTCGGTGGAGCAACGTGGGGCCCAGGAGGGTGGAGGGCGCGCCCAGGGGGTAGGCGCGCCCCCTACCTCGTGGCTTCCTGCTTTGTTTCTTGACGTAGGGTCCAAGTCTCCTGGATCATGTTCGTTCCAAAAATCACGTTCCCGAAGGTTTCATTCCGTTTGGACTCCGTTTGATATTCTTTTTCTGCGAAACTCTGAAATAGGCAAAAAACAGCAATTCTGGGCTGGGCCTCCGGTTAATAGGTTAGTCCCGAAAATAATATAAAAGTGAATAATAATGCCCAATAATGTCCAAAACAGAAGATAATATAGCATGGAGCAATCAAAAATTATAGATATGTTGGAGACGTATCAAGCATCCCCAAGCTTAATTCCTGCTCGTCCGCGAGTTGGTAAATGATAAAAACAGAATTTTTGATGCGGAGTGCTAGTTGGCATAATTTCAGTGTAATTCTTCTTAATTGTGGTATGAATATTCAGATCCGAAAGATTCAAGATAAAAGTTCATATTGACATAAAAATAATAATACTTCAAGCATACTAACTCAGCAATTATGTCGTCTCAAAATAACATGGCCAAAGAATGTTATCCCTACAAAATCATATAGTCTGGCTATGCTCTATCTTCACCACACAAAATATTTAAATGATGCACAACCCCGATGACAAGCCAAGAAATTGTTTCATACTTTTGTCATTCTCAAACTTTTTCAATCTGCACGCAATACATGAGCGTGAGCCATGGACATAGCACTATATGTGGAATAGAATGGTGGTTGTGGATAAGACAAAAAGGAGAAGATAGTCTCACATCAACTAGGCGTATCAACGGGCTATGGAGATGCCCATCAATAGATATCAATGTGAGTGAGTAGGGATACCATGCGACGGATGCACTAGAGCTATAAGTATATGAAAGCTCAACAAAAGAAACTAAGTGGGTGTGCATCCAACTCGCTTGCTCACGAAGACCTAGGGCATTTTGAGGAAGCCCATCATTGGAATATACAAGCCAAGTTCTATAATGAAATTTCCCACTAGTATATGAAAGTGACAAAATGAGAGACTCTCTATCATGAAGACCACGGTGCTAATTTGAAGCACAAGTGTGGTAAAAGGATAGTAACATTGTCCCTTCTCTCTTTTTCTCTCATTTTTTTATTTGGGCCTTTTCTCTTTTTTTATGGCCTCTTTTTTTAGTCTGGAGTCTCATCCCGACTTGTGGGGGAATCATAGTCTCCATCATCCTTTCCTCACTTGGGACAATGATCTAAAAATGATGATCATCACACTTTTATTTTCTTACAACTCAACAATTACAACTCAATACTTAGAACAAAATATGACTGCCTCCGGCGGTGTACCGGGATATGCAATGAATCAAGAGTGACATGTATGAAAGATTTATGGACGGTGGCTTTGCCACAAATACAATGTCAACTACATGATCATGCAAAGCAATATGACAATGATGGAGTGTGTCATAATAAACGGAACGGTGGTAAGTTGCATGGCAATATATCTCGGAATGGCTATGGAAATGCCATGATAGGTAGGTATGGTGGCTGTTTTGAGGAAGGTATATGGTGGGTGTATGATACCGGTGAAAAGTGCGCGGTATTAGAGAGGCTAGCAATGGTGGAAGGAAGAAAGTGCGTACAATCCATGGACTCAACATTAGTCATAAAGAACTCATACACTTATTGCAAAAATCTACAAGTTATCAAAGCAAGGTATTACGCGCATGCTCCTAGGGGGATAGATTGGTAGGAAAAGACCATCGCTCGTCCCCGACCGCCACTCATAAGGAAGACAATCAATAAATAAATCATGCTCCGACTTCATCACATAACGGTTCACCATACGTGCATGCTATGGGAATCACAAACTTTAACACAAATATTTATCAAATTCACAACTACGCAACTAGCATGACTCTAATATTACTACCTCTATATCTCAAAACAATTATTAAGCATCAAACTTCTCATAGTATTCAACACACTCATAAGAAAGTTTTTACTATTATTGAATACCTAGAATATTAGGATTATTTAAGCAATTACCATGCTATTTAAGACTCTCAAAATAATCTAAGTGAAGCATGAGAGATCAATAGTTTCTATAAAACAAATCCACCACCGTGCTCTAAAAGATATAAGTGAAGCACTAGAGCAAAAACTATATAGCTCAAAAGATATAAGTGAAGCACATAGAGTATTCTAATAATTTCCGGATCAAGTGTGACTCTCTCAAAAGGTGTGTACAGCAAGGATGATTGTGGTAAACTAACAAACAAAGACTCAAATCATACAAGACGCTCCAAGCAAAACACATATCATGTGGTGAATAAAAATATAGCTCCAAGTAAAGTTACCGATGGAAGTAGACGAAAGAGGGGATGCCTTCCGGGGCATCCCCAAGCTTTGGCTTCTACGTGTCCTTAGATTATCTTGGGGGTGCCATGGGCATCCCTAAGCTTAGGCTCTTGCCACTCCTTGTTCCATAATCCATCAAATCTTTCACCCAAAACATGAAAACTTCACAACACAAAACTTAGCAGAAAATCTCGTGAGCTCCGTTAGCGAAAGAAAACAAAAGACCACTTCAAGGTACTGTAATGAACTCATTCTTTATTTATATTGGTGTTAAACCTACTATATTCCAACTTCTCTATGGTTTATAAACTATTTTACTAGCCATAGATTCATCAAAATAAGCAAACAACACACGAAAAACAGAATCTGTCAAAAGCAGAACAGTCTGTAGTAATCTGTAACTAACGCAAACTTCTGGAAATCCAAAAAATCAGCCAAAATATGAAGACCTATACAATTTTTTTATTGATCAGCAGCATTTGGAATCAATATTTTATCACGTTCTGGTGATTTTTAACAATTATTTTCGTGAACAGAAAGTTTCTGGAATTTTCTGCAAGATCAAATAACTACCATCCAAGAAGATCCTATAGGTTTAACTTGGCACAAACACTAATGAAAACATAAAAACACATCTAACCAGAGGCTAGAACAAAAATTTATTCATAAACAGAAGCAAAAATCAAAAAAATAAAAATAAAATTGGGTTGCCTCCCAACAAGCGCTATCGTTTAACGCCCCTAGCTAGGCATAGATAATTTTAATGATGCTCACATCAATGACAAGAATTGAAGCGCAAAGGGAGCATCATGAAACACGCGACAAACACATCTAAGTCTAACATACTTCCTATGCATAGGCATCTTATAGGCAAACAAATGATCATAGCAAGCAAAAACTAGCATATTCAAGGAAGAGGAAAGAAACAATGGCAATCTCAACATAACGAGAGGTAAACTTGTAACATGAAAATTTCTACAACCATATTTTCCTCTCTCATAATATTTACATGTGGGATCATAAGCAAATTCAACAAAATAGGTATCACATAACATATTCTCAACACGATCCACATGCATGCGAAGTTAACACTCTTCCAAAATAGTGGGATTATCATTAACTAAAGTCATGACCTCTCCAAACCCACTTTTATAAAAAAAAATCACAAGATTGAAAATCCTCCAAATATGTGGGAAATAAAGTTGACACTCTTACAAACCCACTTTCAATATTATTGCAAACACTATTATCAATCTCATATTCATCATGGGGCTTAAATAAATTTTTAAGATCATAAGAAGAATCACCCCAATCATGATCATTGCAACAAGTAGTAGACATAAAAAAACTAGCATCCCCAAGCTTAGGGTTTTGCAAATTATTAACACAATTGGCATTAAGAGAATTTATAATAACATCATTGCAATCATGCTTTTCATCGAAGGAACTACCAAGTATGGGTGCAATAGCAACGATCTCATGTTTAACATAAGGAACAATAGCAAATTCATCTTCATAAATATTGGCATCATGGCCACAAGAATAGCAAGCATCATGTTCATCAAGGGATATTTCAATCAAATCATCGGAATCATCATTATCTATAGATTCATGCGTATCATTATTTTCTTCCAAAGCAACGGTCATTCTTTCAATAAATTCTTTGACATAGACATTATGAGCATAGTTTTCATAGCAATATTTAAGTATGTCAAAATTTCCAGATTCGTAGAAAGTAATATCATACTTTTCGATCAAAGAAGCAACTTCATAAGCACCCTTAAAAGCAACAAATTCTTCAATTTGTTCGATATCATAGTAACTATAAGCACCCTTTGCATAAGAAGATAAGATTTCATTTTCATTAAGCTCACAAAGGTAGGGAAGGTGTTTTTTAGGGTGCTTAGAGCAACAAGTAAAATCACAAATTTCACAAAGATTCCAAGCATACCACAGCAATATGTTTGTTTGATTCCATAAGAGTCTACCTTTTTCAGACAAATGGTGACGCACAAAATGACCATGCTCATCTAAATATTTCCCATCAACTAGGCTAGTTGGGGTTTCAGCACGAGCGCATAAGGATCGAAGATGATCCAAGTAGAACACTTTAAGTGGATCCATATCAATAGATTTTTAGCAAGCAAAGATGCAAGCAAATAGAAGGCACGTGGAAACACAAACAAAAAGGCATACGGGAAGAAGGCGAGTAAAACGGCAAGGGTGAAGTGGGGGAGAGGAAAATGAGAGGCAAATGGAAAATAATGTAATGCGGGAGATAAGGGTTTGTGATGGGTACTTGGTATGTTGAATTTTGCGTAGACCTCCCCGGCAACGGCGCCAGAAATCCTTCTTGCTACCTCTTGAGCACTGCGTTGGTTTTCCCTTGAAGAGGAAAGCGTGATGCAGCAAAGTAGCATAAGTATTTCCCTCAGTTTTTGAGAACCAAGGTATCAATCCAGTCGGAGGCTACGCGCGAGTCCCTCGCACCTACACAAAACAAATAAATCCTCGCAACCAACACGATAAGGGGTTGTCAATCCCTACACGGTCACTTACGAGAGTGATATCTGATAGATATGATAGGATAATATTTTTGGAATTTTTATGATAAAGATGCAAAGTAAAATAAAAGCAACGGAAATAACTAAGTGTTGGAAGATTAATATGATGGAAGATAGACCCGGGGGCCATAGGTTTCACTAGTGGCTTCTCTCAAGAGCATAAGTATTTACAGTGGGTGAACAAATTACTGTTGAGCAATTGACAGAATTGAGCATAGTTATGAGAATATCTAGGTATGATCATGTATATAGGCATCACGTCCGAGACAAGTAGACCGACTCCTGCCTGCATCTACTACTATTACTCCACAGATCGACCGCTATCCAGCATGCATCTAGAGTATTAAGTTCATAAGAACAGAGTGACGCTTTAAGCAAGATGACATGATGTAGAGGGATAAATTCATGCAATATGATAAAAACCCCATCTTGTTATCCTCGATGGCAACAATACAATACCTGCCTTGCTGCCCCTACTGTCACTGGGAAAGGACACCGCAAGATTGAAACCAAAGCTAAGCACTTCTCCCATTGCAAGAAAGATCAATCTAGTAGGCTAAACCAAACTGATAATTTGAAGAAACTTTCAAAGATAACCAGTCATACATAAAAGAATTCAGAGAAGATTCAAATATTGTTCATAGATAAACTTGATCATAAACCCACAATTCATTGGTCTCAACAAACACACCGCAAAAAGAAGATTACATCGAATAGATCTCCACGAGAGAGGGGTAGAACATTGTATTGAGATCCAAAAAGAGAGAAGAAGCCATCTAGCTAATAACTATGGACCCGAAGGTCTGAGGTAAACTACTCACACTTCATCGGAGGGGCTATGGTGTTGATGTAGAAGCCCTCCATGACCGATGCCCCCTCCGGCGGAGCTCCGGAACAGGCCCCAAGATTGGATCTCGTGGGTAGAGAAGGTTGCGGCGGTGGAATTAGGTTTTTGGCTCCGTATCTGATCGTTTGGGGGTACGTAGGTATATATAGGAGGAAGGAGTACGTCGGTGGAGCAACGTGGGGCCCACGAGGGTGGAGGGCGCGCCCAGGGGGGTAGGCGCGCCCCCCTACCTCGTGGCTTTCTGCTTTGTTTCTTGACGTAGGGTCCAAGTTTCCTGGATCATGTTCGTTCCAAAAATCACGTTCCCGAAGGTTTCATTCTGTTTGGACTCCGTTTGATATTCTTTTTCTGTGAAACTCTGAAATAGGCAAAAAACATCAATTCTGGGCTGGGCCTCCGGTTAATAGGTTAGTCCCAAAAATAATATAAAAGTGAATAATAAAGCCCAATAATGTCCAAAACAGAAGATAATATAGCATGCAGCAATAAAAAATTATAGATACGTTGGAGACGTATCACACCTCTACGTATACCGGTAAAGACAATATTGTGGTTATCTCTACGAAACACTTGGCAATCTACTTCAGTGAATAGGACATTGAAACCAAAGTCAGCAAGTCTAGATACGAAAAGTAGATTGTATCCAAGAGATTCAACGAGAATAACATTTTGGATGGAGCTATCATGTGAGATGGCCACCTTACCAACGCTAACCACCTTACCCTTTGAGTTATCACCAAAAGTGACGTACTTTCGGGGACCGTCGTTTTCAGCAAGCTCACGGAACATATCCTTATCTCCGGTCATGTGATCGGTACATCCACTATCAAGGACCCATTCCTTTCCTCCAGCCATGTAGCCGCGAAGATTAGCCATAAGACTAAAGTGTCTCATGGACTCATCGAGATCGAAGTCACTATCATCATCCTCATCATAGTATCCATGTTCAACATCGTCTTGTGATGGATCAATTCCTAGAGAGAGTGATTCATTAGATTTATGACCATGACAATGTGCATCTTTATGGATTCTAATGACTTCGGAGATAATATTACTAATGATTCCAACGTCTCCTTTGGCACGCATAAGGTCACGAAGCTCAAACAAATAATCACCATACTTAGGATCATTAGGACTTATCTTAGTCAAAGCAATAGAGTTATGAAGGATTTCATCTAAGTTTTTCAAGGAATAGTTTGGAAATCGTTCCTCAAGAAATCTCCATATAGTGTAGGCACAATCAAGAGTAGGCAAGCAACCAATCAAGTGTCTAGGCAAACCTCTAGTGATAAGGTTAACAGTTCTAAGGTTTTGGATCATGTCAAGATCCTCATCGGGAGTAGGATGCAAGGGATCACTAAGACGCGCACAAGGGGTAGTAATGTACTTGCTCAAATGATATTCATTAAAAATCACAAGCATCTCATTTTTTCACTCATGAAAGTACTCTCCATCAAGAATAGGCACTCCATGTCGAAGACTCCCCAACGTAGACTCATCCTTCTTCCTCCAAAGGTGATTAAACCAAAGCAATGGAAACCAAAGCTCTGATACCAATTGAAAGGATCGAGAAGAGGTGTCTAGAGGGGGGTGAATAGACCCTTAGCAAAGAAAAGTTGCAATTTTTAATTTCTTCAAGTTAAGGTGGAGTTTTAACACAAGTTTAAACATTCACAATACATATCAAGCAAGCATGACAAGGGTATATGAGCAGCGGAAAGTAAAGCATGCAATTTGCAAGAATGTAAAGGGATGGGATTGGAGTGTGCAAACGGAATTGGAGACACGAAGATTTTTTCCGTGGTTCCGATAGGTGGTGCTATCGTGCATCCACGTTGATGGAGACTTCAACCCACGAAGGGTAACGGTTGCGCGAGTCCACGGAGGGCTCCACCCACGAAGGTCCCACGAAGAAGGAACCTTGTCTATCCCACCATGGCCATCGCCCACGAAGGACTTGCCTCACTAGGGTAGATCTTCACGAAGTAGGCAATCTCCTTGCCCGTACAAAATCCTTGGTTCAAATCCACAATCTTGACGGAGGCTCCCAAGTGACACCTAACCAATCTAGGAGACACCACTCTCCGAAAGGTAATAGATGGTGTGTTGATGATGAACTCCTTGCTCTTGGATGATCCATGACAATATACTTTATCTCAGATATAAGGAAACATAACCCATTACGTTGTCTTCCTTGTCCAACATCAACTCTTTAGCATGTCATACTTTAATGAGTGCTCACAATCATAAAAGATGTCCAAGATAGTATATTTATATGTGAAACCTCTCTTTCTTTATTACTTCCTATTAATTGCAACGATGACCAAAGCTATGTTTGTAAACTCTCAACAACTTTTAATCATCATACTCTTTCTATGTGAAGTCATTACTTTCCATAATATCAATATGATCTCTTTTTATTCCTTTTTATTCTTTCTCTTTTTCTTTTATTCACTCAAGATCATGGCAAAATAATCAAGCCCTTGACTCAACACTAATCTTTATTATATAGCTCACGGACTCGATTACATAGAAGGATCATAAAGAAAAACTCAAAACTAGATCATACCAAAAACTTTATTCTACTAGATCAAGATATTACTAAAAGGATCAAACTAAGAAAAATGGTAAAGATAGGAGTGTGATGGTGATACGATACCGGGGCACCTTCCCCAAGCTTGGCAGTTGCCAAGGGGAGTGCCCATACCCATATGATTATGTCTCCTTTGCTGGTGAAGAAGATGGTGGAGTTGTTGATGATGTGGGCTTGTCGTCCATCTTCCAAGGCATAGGCTCACCATCATAGAAGGATGATCGAGTCTCCGGGATCCTCAAATCTGCAGCCAAACTCATCCTCTTGAATCTATATTCATACTCACAGTTTTGGTTTTGCAGGTCATAGATTTGGGCTTGGAGGTGCTCGATCTTCTCGTGAAGCTTGAAGATGGCACTAGTAGAAAACTGGGCTTTGGTCACAGGGCAATATTCACATTAGTTCCGGTTCAGTCACGAACCGGGACTAATGTGAGCATTGGTCCCGGTTCGTGCGGCCAGGGGCCTGCCCGGCCTCGTGGGGGCATCGGTCCCGGTTCGTCCGGCCCCTTTGGTCCCGGTTGGTGGGACAAACCGGGACCAATGGGCCTTGCTCCTGGCCCACCACCATTGGTCCCGGTTGGTGGCTTGAACCGGGACCAGAGGCTCACCCTTTAGTCCCGGTTCATACCACAAACCGGGACTAAAGGGTTGGTCCTAGTTGCGGTCAGAGTTTAGTCCCACCTCACCAACCGAAGGGCGCTCACACCGGTTTATAAGCCCGTCCCTCTCTGCCTTGTTGAGCTCCTCTCAAAGTGAAAATAGATGCCCTTATACAGGGAATTTGACCTAAATTCAGAGTAAATTTCTTTGAATTTCATAGAAATTTATTATGAATTTAGGTTGAATTTTCTCTATAGGCGCATCTATGTTCATTTTTTTATAGTAAATAAAATAAATAAACCTTAATAAAATAAATAAAAATAAATAAACCTTAATAAAATAAAATAAAATAAACTATAGTAAATAAAATAAATAAACCTTAATAAAATAAATAAAAATAGCAGCAGTAAAATAAATAAAAATAGCAGCAGTAAAATAAATAAAAATAAAATAAATAAAGTAAAATACATAAGTAATTAGAAACAAAATGGAATAAAATAAATAAGTTTTTTGTTGTAAGTAGAAACAAAACAAAATAAATAAAGCAAAAGAGAAAACAAAAAACAGGGAAAAAAATTATGCCACCTACTGGGCCACCACGGCCTGAATACGACTTGAAACCCATCCATGGGCCAGGATTCAGGCCCGCAGAAGGCCCAGTAGGCCCCACAGGCAAAGAGAACGGTTAGGCCCGAAAGCCTGCAGTTGAGAGGAGCTCGAGAGGGTGGGCGCAGCAGCGCTTATAAACCACTCTCGAGCTCTCTCAACTAGCGAGGTGGGACTAAACTTTTGACGCGGGGCAGCACAAGGCCTTTGGTCCCGGTTGGTGCCACCAACCGGGACTAAAGGGGGGCATGCGTACCGGTTCGTGGCACCAACCGGGACCAATGCCCCCCTTTAGTCCCGGTTGGTGCCACGAACCGGGACCAATGAGTTGCCTATATATACCCCATCGCCACAGCAGAGCACTCCACAGTGCTCTGTTTTTTCTGGCCGGCGAGGGGAGGGCATTTGGGTGCTCTAGCTCACCTCCTATGCACATGAGGTGTTCGATGAAATGTCTGAGCCACACTAGTTAATCTTTCTCCTCTCGAAACTCGACCTCCGAGCTCCATTTTCCCCGAGATTTGTCTAGGTTTAGCGGTCCGTCACGTCCCGTCCCCGTCTTCACCGCCGTCGATCGCCCGCGCCGATCTCGTCGCCAGCACCACCGTGGTGAGCCTCTTGTTCTTATCTTCTTTCTGAAAGAAAAAAATTCTTACTTTAGATAGATACTTGTCTAATTTTGTTACTTTTATTATTCCTTCTTATTACATAGTGCGATGGTTTTGGTATCCGCCCCCGTCGGCCCTCGTCCTGTCTATGATTCGGATGTGGTATATATTATCTTTTTATAACTATTTGGTTCATTTATTGTTTATGACAAATATGCCGACCAACGTGACATAGATTTTATTTATCTAGGAGGTGGTTGAACCGGAAATTCCAACCGACCCTATTGTCGAGAGGTTAAATTTAGTTGAAGAAGAAAACAATTACTTGAAGGAAAAAATAAAAAAAATTGAGGAGGAGAAGATGATATTGGAGTTGCATGTTGCGGATGTCGTCGATGATCACAAGATCAAGATGGATGCAATGCGCTTGAAGATTAGAAAGATTAGAAAATATGCCATTCATACCGAGGCTTGGTATCATTATGCCGTTGGATCAATTGTTACCTTGGTTGCGATTATGATCGCATTTGTTTTCGCATTGAAATGTTTTACATAGTTTCAATGTATGGTTTAATTAATTAGATGCTCTGGAGAGCTATATGTTGTTAGATGAGAACTATGTATGTACTTTGGTTTTAATGTGATGATGAACTTCTATTAATTTGGTCACTTAATTATCTATTCATGATGTTCTGTAATGGTTTTTGACACACTTAATTATATATAATGCACGCAGATGAACCGGCAATGGATGTACGGTGACAGACACACCTCCGAGTACATTAAGGGCGTGCATGATTTTCTCGAAGTGGCTGAGGCAAACAAGCAGAATGGTTTTATGTGTTGTCCATGCCCTACATGTGGGAATACGAAGTCTTACTCTGACCGGAAAATCCTTCACACCCACCTGCTTTACAAGGGTTTCATGCCACACTATAATGTTTGGACGAGGCACGGAGAAATAGGGGTTATGATGGAAGACGGCGAAGAAGAAGAGGACGATGACAACTATGTGCCCCCTGAATACGGTGATGCTGCAACGGGGGAAGCTGCTGAAGATCAAGAGGAACCAGACGATGTGCCCAATGATGCTGCAAGGGGGGAAGCTGCTGAAGATCAAGAGGAACCAGTGCCCGATGATGATGATCTCCGCCGGGTCATTGTCGATGCAAGGACGCAATGCGAAAGTCAAAAGGAGAAGCTGAAGTTCGATCGCATGTTAGAGGATCACAAAAAAGGGTTGTACCCCAATTGCGAAGATGGCAACACAAAGCTCGGTACCGTACTGGAATTGCTGCAGTGGAAGGCAGAGAATGCTGTGCCTGACAAAGGATTTGAGAAGCTATTGAAAATATTGAAGAAGAAGCTTCCAAAGGATAACGAATTGCCCGACAGTACATACGCAGCAAAGAAGGTCGTATGCCCTCTAGGATTGGAGGTGCAGAAGATACATGCATGCCCTAATGACTGCATCCTCTACCGCGGTGCGTACAAGGATCTGAACGCATGCCCGGTATGCGGTGCATTGCGGTATAAGATCAGACGAGATGACCCTGGTGATGTTGACGGCGAGCCCCCCAGGAAGAGGGTTCCTGCGAAGGTGATGTGGTATGCTCCTATAATACCACGGTTGAAACGTCTGTTCAGAAACGAAGAGCATGCCAAGTTGATGCGATGGCACAGTGAGGACCGTAAGAAAGACGGGAAGTTGAGAGCACCCGCTGACGGGTCGCAGTGGAGAAAAATCGAGAGAAAGTACTGGGCTGAGTTTGCAGCTGACCCAAGGAACGTATGGTTTGGTTTAAGCGCGGATGGCATTAATCCTTTCGGGGAGCAGAGCAGCAATCACAGCACCTGGCCCGTGACTCTATGTATGTATAACCTTCCTCCTTGGATGTGCATGAAGCGGAAGTTCATTATGATGCCAGTTCTCATCCAAGGCCCTAAGCAACCCGGCAACGACATTGATGTGTACCTAAGGCCATTAGTTGAAGAACTTTTACAGCTGTGGAATGGAAACGGTGTACGTACGTGGGATGAGCACAAACAGGAGGAATTTAACCTGCACGCGTTGCTGTTTGTAACCATCAACGATTGGCCCGCTCTCAGTAACCTTTCAGGACAGACAAACAAGGGATACCACGCATGCACGCACTGTTTAGATGACACTGAAAGTATATACCTGGACAAATGCAGGAAGAATGTGTACCTGGGCCATCGTCGATTTCTTCCGACCAACCATCAATGTCGAAAGAAAGGCAAGCATTTCAAAGGCGAGGCAGATCACCGGAAGAAGCCCGCCATGCGTACCGGTGATCACGTACTTGCTATGGTCAATGATTTACACGTAATCTTTGGAAAGGGTCCCGGCGGACTAGCTGTTCCGAATGACGCTGAGGGACACGCACCCATGTGGAAGAAGAAATCTATATTTTGGGACCTACCCTACTGGAAAGAGCTAGAGGTCCGCTCTTCAATCGACGTGATGCACGTGACGAAGAACCTTTGCGTGAACCTGCTAGGCTTCTTGGGCGTGTATGGGAAGACAAAAGATACACCTGAGGCACGGGAGGACCTGCAACGTTTGCACGAAAAAGACGGCATGCCTCCGAAGCAGTATGAAGGTCCTGCCAGCTACGCTCTTACGAAAGAAGAGAAAGAAATCTTCTTTGAATGCCTGCTCAGTATGAAGGTCCCGACTGGCTTCTCGTCGAATATAAAGGGAATAATAAATATGCCAGAGAAAAAGTTCCAGAACCTAAAGTCTCATGACTGCCACGTGATTATGACGCAACTGCTTCCGGTTGCATTGAGGGGGCTTCTACCGGAAAACGTCCGATTAGCCATTGTGAAGCTATGTGCATTCCTCAATGCAATCTCTCAGAAGGTGATCGATCCAGAAATCATACCAAGGCTAAGGAGTGATGTGGCGCAATGTCTTGTCAGTTTCGAGCTGGTGTTCCCACCATCCTTCTTCAATATCATGACGCACGTCCTAGTTCATCTAGTCGACGAGATTGTCATTCTGGGGCCCGTATTTCTACACAATATGTTCCCCTTTGAGAGGTTCATGGGAGTCCTAAAGAAATATGTCCGTAACCGCGCTAGGCCAGAAGGAAGCATCTCCATGGGCCATCAAACAGAGGATGTCATTGGGTTTTGTGTTGACTTCATTCCTGGCCTTAAGAAGATAGGTCTCCCTAAATCGCGGTATGAGGGGAGACTGACTGGAAAAGGCACGCTTGGAGGGGACTCAATAATATGCAGGGACGGATATTCTTGGTCTCAAGCACACTACACAGTTCTACAGAACTCTACCTTGGTGACCCCGTATGTCGATGAACACAAGAACAGTCTGCGCTCCAAACACCCGGAGCAGTGCGACGACTGGATTACATGTGAACACATCAGGACTTTCAGCAGTTGGTTGGAAACACGTCTCAGAGGTGACAACACTGTTTGTGATGAGCTGTACTCGTTGTCCAGGGGACCATCTTTGACTGTATTGACTTACAAAGGATACGAGATAAATGGGAATACATTTTACACGATCGCCCAAGATCAAAAGAGCACCAACCAAAACAGCGGTGTCCGCTTTGATGCAGCAACCGAGAGGGGAAAGGACACATATTATGGTTACATAGTGGACATATGGGAACTTGACTACGGACATGATTTTAAGGTCCCTTTGTTTAAGTGCAAATGGGTCAATCTGTCAGGAGGCGGGGTACAGGTAGACCCACAGTACGGAATGACAACAGTGGATCTGAACAATCTTGGGTACACTGACGAACCGTTCGTCCTAGCCAATGATGTGGCACAGGTTATCTATGTGAAGGACATGTCTACCAGACCGAGAAAAAGAAAAGATAAGGAAGCGAATACATCATACGATGAGCCAAAGCGCCACATAGTTCTTTCAGGAAAAAGGGACATCGTGGGAGTGGAGGGCAAGACAGACATGTCTGAAGATTATGAAAAGTTTCATGAAATTCCTCCCTTCAAAGTCAAGGCTGATCCAAGCATCCTGATAAACGATGAAGATTATCCATGGTTACGGCGCAATAAGCAAAGGACACAAGCGAAGAAAAAGTGAAGACTTTCTCTCCACAACTATTATGATGATACCATGCCAACTTTCAACCTTTTTGTAGTTCATTTGAAATGCCTGTTGTAACAGATGAGTTTTCGTCCGAAATCCTGATACTTCGAAAGAGATTGTCCATTTTGTACACGAAGTGCATCCAGTTTTTGCCGTAACCCTCTCAACTTTTTAGCACATGCTATGTGGGTGAAATGATGACACCATGCCAACTTTCAACCTTTTCAGAGTTCATTTGTAGTGCTTTTCAATTTCACGGTCATATAGCTCATGAAAATCAGTAAATGCATGAAAAATAACAAATGAAGTCAGAAAGGGTTGAAAATTGATGATGTGGCTTTGAATGGTGCATTTTGAACACACAAAAAGTCTGGAGTTCAAATAAGTTCAAAAAAATGAAATCCCTTTGTAACTGATGAGTTTTCGTTCGAAACCCTGATACTTCGGAAGAGATTGTCCATTTTGTACACGAAGTGCATCCAGTTTTTGCCGTAACCCTCTCAACTTTTTAGCACATGCTATGTGGGTGAAATGATGACACCATGCCAACTTTCAACCTTTTCAGAGTTCATTTGTAGTGCTTTTCAATTTCAGGGTCATTTATAGCTCATGAACTAATAGCAAAAAGAATGAACTAAAAATAATCAATTAAAATATGCTGTTATGATCAACTAAAACAAAACTATAATATTCTTCAATAGCCAAAAGAATCAACTAAAAAGCTTTTATAAAACTCCAATAGCAAAAGGAATTTTCATAAAGAATGTTTTTGTTAGAAACTTTAATAGCAAAAAGCATTATCATAAAGATTTTTTGTTAGAACTAAATAACAAAATCTGTTTTTGAATAGAATCATAAAACACAGTAATATTAAATAGCAGGAAAAAGAATCACTCCAAAATCTATTTTTATAGTAAAGTTAATCACAAACTAGTGATTCACACAAATTTCAAAGAATTCAAATTTAAACTATTCAAATTTGAAAACTAATGGCACTAACAGAAAGTTTATAATTTTTGTGACCTAAAAGCAAAAAGAATTAAAAAATAAACTTTAATAAAATAAATAAAAATAGCAACAGTAAGTATTTTGTTGTAAGTAGAAACAAAATAAAATAAATAAAGCAACAAAGAAAAAAAGTGCCATCTACTGGGCCACCACGGCCTGAATACGACTAGAAACCCAACCATGGGCCAGGATTCAGGCCCGCACGTGGCCCAGTAGGCCCCACAGGCACATAGTGTATGGTTAGGCCCGAAAGCCTGCAGTTGAGAGGAGCTCGAGAGGGTGGGCGCAGCAGCGCTTATAAACCACTCTCGAGCTCTCTCAACTAGCGAGGTGGGACTAAACTTTGGCCGCGACGCGGGCAGCACATGTCCTGTGGTCCCGGTTGGTGGCACCAACCGGGACTAAAGGGGGGCATGGGTACCGGTTAGTGGCACCAACCGGGACCAATGCCCCCCTTTAGTCCCGGTTGGTGCCACCAACCGGGACCAAAGGCCGCCGCTTCCCGCCCTTTGGGCTGCTGAAAAGAGGCCTTTGGTCCCGGTTGGTGGCACCAGCCGGGACTAAAGGGGGGCATTGGTCCCGGTTGGTGCCACGAACCGGGACCAATGCTCTGAGTATATAAGAAAACACTTAGCGTTTTTCAGATTCATCTCTGCAGTTGCCCCGCCCCGACGACGCCGCCAGGCTGCCCGAGCTCGCCCCGTCGACGCCGTCGCCGCCCTCTGCCTCGTCGACGCAGCCGCCCCTGCCCCGACCACGCCGCCGTCGGCCCGCCCCGACCACGCCGCGCGCCCCTGCCCCGACCACGCCGCGGGCCCTCGCCGTGCCTCTGCCTCGCCCTGCCCTGATCGACCACGCCGCCGTCGCCCCTGCCCCGACCACGCCGCCGTCGCCGCCCTCTACCCCGACGCGCGCCGTGCCTCTGCCCCTGCCCCGACCACGCCGCACCACTCCTTGGGTCAGTCCGGCGCCGCCCCCTGCCTCCCTATTTTTTTCACATATATATGATGTTTTTTCCAGATTATATGTATATGTGTGAGTATATGTATGTGTGTATATATGATTATATGTCCTCTTTTCAGATTTTTTGTTTTTTGCATTTTTATAAAAATGTATATATGTATGTATGTTCTCTGTGTATATATATGTTCATGTATGCAAAAGATAGATTTTTAGAAAAGTTTTATCTATATATGTTCTCTGATTTAGTCCATTTTAGGTTAGTTTCATTTTAAGAAAAGTTTTATATATTTAGGAAAAGAAGGAAGAGAAGGAACACGGAAGAAGAAGAAAAAGTATTATATATGCAAAAGTTACATTTTTAGAAAAGTTTTATATATCTAGCTAGGAAGAAAAGGAAGAAGAAGAAAAAGAAGGATAGGAAAAAAGAAAATAAGAAGAGGAAGAAAGGAGAAGAAGAGGAGAGGAAGAAGAGGAGAAATAAATAAGAAGAGGAAAAAAGAAGAAAAAGAAGAAAAAGAAGAGGAGAAGAAGAAGAAAAAAAAGAGATATATCTATTTTTTCTTCTTCTCCTCTATTCCTTTCTTCTTCTCCTCTTCTTTTTCTTCTTTTTTTCTTCGATCTTCTCCTCTATTCCTTTCTTCTTCTCCTCTTCTTTTTCTTCTTTTTTTCTTCGATCTTCTCCTCTATTCCTTTCTTCTTCTCCTCTTTTTATTTCTTCTTCGTCTTCTTATTTTTTATCGGGTATGTCGTTGTCGATATACCCCCTCCTCGATAACATTATTTTCCCATGTATGTATGTTGTCGTTGTCGATATATATAACTCCCTCCCAGATAACTTCGACATGATGGACGGTCGATATTTATACCCCCTCTCGACCGTGATAACTTATACCACGAGAGCACCCCCCGGCCCTCTCGCTCGACCAAAACTCTCGAGGACACCCAAACCCTAGAAAAAAACGATGTCGGTCTCCTACCCCCTCCCGCCGCGCCCCTACCCTTGAAGCGTTGCCGAGGCCACCCCAAACCCGGAATAAGCTAGGTCTACGTTTGCACTAATATATCCACCTGCTGTCATGTTTGTGTAATAATTGCCATGTTGTAATATTTGCAGAAACAATGGAGCACGGACGAGACGAGCAAGCAGAAGAGGTGTTGGGGGACATAATCTTAGCCGGAGGTGATATCTTGTCGTATCTTAACGACAATGATGGTCTGGAAGAACAGGGTGAAGAAGCAGGCTACGGTGATCGAAGAGTGGAGGAGGAAAGACATGATTATGATGGCTCCGGTGACCCAATGCTGGTGCAAGAAGGAGCCCGTGGTGACGGCTCCGGTGACCGAACAGAGTCCGGCCAGGTAAATATATTAGTTAAGCCTGTGCTGACTAGCTAATTGATGCATTCATTGTTTTGGTATGTACACATATTAATTAACTCTCGTCTTTCTTCTTTTTTCTAGCCCTCCGGATCAAGCACAACTTCGGTAAAGAGACGAGGCCCGAAGAGAAAGTTGCGCTCGGATGAAAGGTTTGAGATCACAGCAATCGCGCGCGACGGCCAACCGATTGAACCCATCCGGACAAAGGAAGCATTTGCTGCTCAGTGCGGGGTTCTTGTTAGGGACAAGATCCCGATCAGCATCCACCAATGGTATAAGCCTAAGAAGGAAGACCCTGAGGTGTCTTATGTCAATGATATGCAGAAAGATGATCTTTGGACTGAGCTGAAGGCAAATTTCACCCTACCGCCAGAGGAGGATCCGGAGAAGCCAGTTAAAGAGCAATTAATCAAGTCTCATGCTCTTAAGAAGATGGCAGACCTATTCAGGAGGTGGAAGAATGAGCTGAAAACGTTTGTCGACAAAGAAGAGACACCAGAATTCATCGGCCGGTATGAGAAGATCAGAGATCACTGGCCCGCATTTGTGGCCCACAAGACATCGGAAAAGAGTAAGAAGATGTCAGCGACAAACAAGAAGAATGCTGCGAAGAAGAAGCTTCACCATCGCACGGGGTCAGGTGGCTACCTCAAAGCCCGGCCTAAGTGGGCCAAGGCTGAGAATGATCTGCTTGAAAAAGGGATCGAACCACAGACAATGAACTGGCCAGACCGTTGCCGGACTTGGTTCTTCGGGGCTGGCGGAAAATTGGACCCTGTATCAGGGAGGTGCGTTTGGACGGACGAGCTTTTGAGAATACCAGTCAAGAGGCTTCAGCACTATATCGATGCAGCGCAGGAAGGGACGTTCGTTCCAGACAGAGAGAACGACGAGCTCACAATGGCCCTCGGGAATCCTGAGCACCCTGGACGGACACGAGGCACGCCAGGCTCCGTTCCGTGGAAGGCTGGTTTTCCGGACGCAGGCGGTTACAAAAGCCAGGAGAGGAGGAAAAAAGTGGAGCAGACCCAAATTCAGAAGCTGCACGAAAGGGTTCAAGCGCTAGAGGAACGAGACGGCAATCGACATGCCGAAACTACCCCCGAAGCTACCCCGCCATCTCAGCGGAGAAGCAGCGTGGCTTCCACCGAGCTGCTTCAGCCGGAGCATGTCTTGACGGCTCCTGCTAGCTACCCCGTGGATGCTATCACGGAGTCTCAACATTGCCACCTTATGGCGCAATGGCAGAACTTCAAAGTCAAGGCGGCTGTTGGCTCTGTTTTACCTCCTGAACCCGGCGCAACCTACCACTGCCGGCCGATTCCAGAAGGATATGCTAGGGTGATGGTGGATGAAATAACGGAGGGATTTGAGGACCTCCAGCTTGACCACCCTACCGGTGAAGGGGAGACTCGGCTGGGTTCTGCTCTGAAGACTCCGTGCCTATGGCGGAAGGAGCTCATTAACCTTCCGAACTGGACGCCTCCGGCGAGTAAGGGCACTCCGCCGCCTCCTCCTCCGGTGAGTGATCAGGGCACTCAGCCTCCTTCTCCGGCGCGTGGCGGCACTCCGCCTCCTCCTCCGCCTCCTCCTCCGGCGAGTGATCAGGGCACTCAGCCTCCTTCTCCGGCGCGTGGCGGCACTCCGCCTCCTTCTCCGCCTGCGCCGGCGTGCCAGAGCAGCCAGCCTCCTCCTTCTCCGCCTCGTCAGCAAGGGCGGAAGAGACCCCGCCGCCGGCGCTCCGGCGCGTAGTCCTTCCTCCGCCTCGTAAGCAAGGAAAGAAGACAGCCGCAGCCGGTCCGTCTGCTCTGCCGGCGTCTAGCAGTACAGGTGCCAGAGGCGGGAGGCAATACAGATTCGGTCCTTCTCTGAAGGCTCCAGAGAAGTTACCATACGAGAGGACCCCGGAGGAGAACGCGAAGATCGTGCGAGCCGAAGTGACAAACTTCTTTGAAGGGGTGAAAGCAAAGAAACATCCACCTCCGGAGGAGAAGGTAGATCCGGTGAAAGCGAAGCGCACTCTGGCTGCCCTGACAAAACCACCAAAGTCTCCGCCGAAAGGCAACTATGAGCGCATTATTGCAAAGACATTTGTCGAAGCGGAGCGGTCGGGAAGTACTGTCAGTGATCAAAGGTTAAAAGAACGACGAGCTGGGAAAAAAATTGCCCAGCTCGGCGAACAAGCGAACCAATCGTGCCCCCCGCTCAAGGTGTCTAGCGACATCGTCGCTAATGATCCGAGGATTGTGCCCGGTTATAGCAATCTTGGAGATTACCTGCCCGACGATGTACATTATGAAATCATGGAGGTGGACGAACACAAATACCATTACGGGAAGCCTCTCGTCAAAGATGAAAGATCTCTAACAACGATGATGCGAAGATTACATGATTGGTACATGAAAACCTGCAGAGAGTCTGATGGGATGAATACTTTGACGCTGAGAGTTAAACCGGAGCATGACCTCGTTGGAATTGAACTGCTGAATGTTCCATTTGAGGAGTTCTTCCAGTTTTTCAATCAAAAGGCCCTCGATAAATCAACGATCACTTGCTACTGTCTGTAAGTAGTACTACTTCTGTCATTAAGTCTCTCTATATAGGTCAGCTCTTTCATTGCATGTATTTATAATTATCCTCACTATATTATGCAGATTGAAGATCGCCGAATTGAAGAAAAGACAAATCGGTGATATTGGGTTCATTAACACAAATCTCATAGATGCATATACGGTTGAAAAACATGCCAAAGAAGCCGAGGCCAACTTGCTACGATCGTTGGTATTAAATCAAAACAAAGATATAATACTCTTTCCTTACAACTTCAAGTGAGTGTTACTGTCTTGTGCATATTCGGTTTCCCTTATTAGTCCAGGTTATGGTAATGTAATTGATGACTTATGCATGCATGCGCAGCTTCCACTATATTCTCCTAGAGATTAAGCTTGAGCAGGGAGTAGTAACCGTCTTAGACTCGAGACGAAAAGATCCCCAGGACTATGCGGACATGACTCAAATGCTCGAGAAGTAAGTTAAATCGATCATTATCCACCATATCAGCAACTTTGTTCATTTCCTGATATCAAGTAATTGTTTTCTTTGTCTGGCAGGGTTTGGAGAAAATTCACCACAAAAGCTCCGGGACTGCCGAAGAAGCTGCAATTTAGACACCCGAAAGTAAGTACTATAGTAGCATGTTCCGCACATCTCCTAGTGATTCAAGCGCTAGTTTCATCAATACCATTTAGCATGCTTGCTTATCAGTTAGATTGACCTCTATTTCTTGTAAAGTGGTTGTGGCAGGAACAAGGGAATGATTTCTGTGGATACTACGTTTGCGAGTCTATCCGCCACACGACCTGTGAGCGGGGCTACTCTGACGAACAATATGAAGTGCGTAAGCAATAATATTCACAATTTTATTTTATTACCATCATTTGTGTCGAGTTTCATTTATTCATATATATATGTATTGACCCCCTTCTTCAAATTAGATCTTTCGGATGCGGGATGAACTCCTAGCACCAGATCGTATGCGAGCAATTCAAGAGGAATTGGCGGCATTCTTCCTTGACCACGTGATCGCTGAAAACGGAGAATACTATGTGGACCCTGTGTTCTTACAATTTAATTAGGAGATTATATTGTAAGAGATAATTATTGTATATATGTAGCCGGTAGTGTCAGATAGATATACGAGAACTTGTTGTTCGACCAATCTCTCGGAGAAGGAGAGGTGGTCGATATCACTTCTCTCTGTATGCATATGTTCATGACGATCTTCTGTTTCCTTCATTTGCTTACTAGCTAGCGTGTCTAGTCCTCTCCATACGTATATAGTACGTAGCGTCGACCAAGCACGGAGATAAGAGAGGACACTTCTCTCTATTAATTAGCTAGCTAACACAATATATGAAACACCTAAATTAACCCCCCAAACCCCCAACCCCCCCCCTTTCAAAAAAAACAAAACCCCAGCCCCTGAAATGCTGACGCGTGGATGCCTATTGGTCCCAGTTGGTGACACCAATCGGGACAAAAGGCCCTGCCTATTGGTCCCGGTTGGTGTCACCAACCGGGACCAAAGGCCCCCCTGCCTGGGCTGGCAGCAGCGCCACGTGGAGGACCTTTTGTCCCGGTTCGTGTAAGAACCGGGACTAAAGGGTTAGGGCTTTAGTAACGACCCTTTAGTCCCGGTTCGAAAACCGGGACAAAAGGCCCTTACCAACCGGGGTAAAAGCCCCTTTTTCTACTAGTGTGGTCTCCCCAATGTTCTTGGCATCCAGCTTGTGGTTGTTGGTGAACTCCGCGATCAGCATGTGGTTGGCGTTGAGTCCACGTTCCACCATCCCCTGGAACTTGAAAACTTGTTGCTCCATTGCTTCGAGCCTCGTCTCCACGCTTCCGGTCCTCCTTGGTCCCTCAATATCGTGGATGTGCATCAACCCATCATGCATCTCAATGGTTTGAGGGTGTCGCAGCACCTCTGCGAGGTAAGGGTTGATGACCTTCTCGAAGAACTTGTCCTTGGGGGCGCTTGGAGACGTCATGATGATCTAGATCTGTCAGAAAAACAGCTCGAAACGAAAACAGAGGATAATTGCATGATACAGGAGTCAAAACCTTCGGAAGATTATATAATGAATTTTTACCGACCAAAATACGTATCATACAAGAAAATGGAGTCCGGAGAGCGCACGAGGTGCCCACGAGGCAGGGGGCGCGCCCAGGGGGGTAGGGCGCGCCCTCCACCCTCGTGGAGGCCTCGTGTCCTTTCCGGTCTGCTTCTTATTTTTCTATTTTTCTAAATATTCCAAAACGGAGAAAATTTGCCATCAGAACTGTTTTGGAGTCGGTTTACTTACCGTACCAGATACCTATTCCTTTTTGGAGTCTGAAACATTCTGGAAAGTGTCCCTTATGTATTCCTCCGGGGTTACGGTTTCAATAATATTAGTTTCAACGTTTATAGGATTACCTGAGATATAATGTTTGATCCTTTGACCGTTCACCACCTTTGGATTTGTGCCTTCGAAGTTGTTGATTTTTATGGCACCAGAACGATAGACCTCCTCGATAACGTAAGGACCTTCCCATTTAGAGAGAAGTTTTCCTGCAAAAAATCTTAAACGAGAGTTGTATAGCAATACACAATCACCTACATTAAACTCACGCTTTTGTATCCTTTTGTCATGCCATCTTTTAACTTTTTCTTTAAACAACTTGGCATTCTCATAGGCTTGGGTTCTCCATTCATCAACTGAGCTAATGTGAAATAACCTCTTCTCACCGGCAAGTTTGAAATCATAGTTGAGCTCTTTAATGGCCCAATATGCCTTATGTTCTAGTTCGAGAGGTAAGTGACATGCTTTTCCATAAACCATTTTATACGGAGACATACCCATAGGATTTTTATATGCAGTTCTATAGGCCCATAATGCATCATCAAGTTTCTTGGACCAATTCTTTCTAGATCTATTAACAGTCTTTTGAAAAATTAATTTGAGTTCTCTATTGCTCAATTCTACTTGAGCACTAGACTGTGGGTGATAAGGAGATGCAATTCTATGATTAACATCATACTTGGCAAGCATTTTACGGAAAGCACCATGAATAAAATGTGAACCACCATCAGTCATTAAATATCTAGGGACTCCAAACCTCGGAAAAATAATTTCTTTAAGCATCTTAGAAGTGTTATGATCAGCACTACTAGTTGGAATAGCTTCTACCCACTTAGTAATGTAATCAAGAGCAACTAAAATATGAGTAAATCCATTAGAGGCAGGAAACGGTCCCATATAATCAAAAGCCCCAAACATCAAATGGTTCAATAACAAGTGAATAAATCATAGGCATTTCCTGACGTCTACTAATATTACCAATTCTTTGACATTCATCACAAGACAAGACAAACTTACGAGCATCCTTGAAGAGAGTAGGCCAATAAAAACCGGATTGCAATACCTTATGTGCAGTTCTATCTCCAGCGTGGTGTCCTCCATAAGCTTCGGAGTGACACTTGCGTAGGATCTGTTCCTGTTCATGCTCAGGTACACAACGCCTAATAACACCATCTAGTCCTTCTTTATAAAGATGTGGGTCATCCCAAAAGTAATGTCTCAAATCATAGAAAAACTTTTTCTTTTGCTGGTATGTGAAACTAGGTGGTATAAATTTAGCAACAATGTAATTAGCATAATCAGCATACCATGGAGCAGTATGGGAAGCATTTATGACATTTAATTGTTCATCAGGAAAGCTATCATCAATAGGTAGTGGGTCATCAAGAACATTTTCTAACCTAGACGAGTTGTCTGCAACGGGGTTCTCAGCTCCCTTTCTATCAATAATGTGCAAATCATATTTCTTGTAGCAAGAGAACCCATCTAATAAGTCTAGGTTTAGCATCTTTCTTTTCCATAAGATATTTAATAGCAGCATGATCCATGTGAATAGTTACTTTAGAATCAACAATATAAGGTCTGAACTTATCACAAGCAAATACAACTGCTAAGAATTCTTTTTCAGTAGTAGCATAATTTCTCTGAGCACTGTCTAGAGTTTTACTAGCATATTGAATAACATTTAATTTCTTATCAACTCTTTGCCCTAGAACAGCACCTACAACATAATCACTAGCATCACACATAATTTCAAAGGGTAAATTCCAATCAGGTGGCTGAACAATAGGTGCAGAAATCAATGCTTTCTTAAGTATTTCAAATGCTTCTACACAATCATCATCAAAAACAAATGGTATATCTTTTTGTAATAGATTAGTCAGAGGCCGAGAAATTTTTGAGAAGTCCTTAATGAACCTCCTATAAAAAGCGGCATGACCAAGAAAACTTCTTATACCTTTGATGTCCTTGGGACATGGCATCTTTTCAATAGCATCAACCTTGGCTTTATCAACTTCAATGCCTCTTTCAGAAATTTTGTGCCCCAAGACAATACCTTCATTAACCATAAAGTGGCACTTCTCCCAATTCAAGACAAGGTTAGTGTCTTCACATCTCTGCAAAACTTGATCAAGGTTGCTCAAGGAATCATCAAAAGAGGATCCATAGACGGAGAAATCATCCATGAAAACCTCACAAATCTTTTCACAAAAATCAGAGAACATAGCCATCATGCATCTTTGAAAGGTAGCAGGTGCATTACATAAACCAAAAGGCATACGTCTATAAGCAAAAGTACCAAAAGGGCAAGTAAAAGTGGTCTTTGCTTGATCATCAGCTGACATAGGTATTTGAGAGAAACCAGAATAACCATCTAGAAAGAAAAAATGTGTGTGTTTGGATAATCTTTCTAGCATTTGATCAATAAAAGGTAAGGGGTAATGATCCTTTTAGTAGCCTTATTTAATTTACGGAAGTCAATTACCGTCCTATAACCTGTAATAATTCTTTGCGGAATTAATTCATCTTTATCATTAGGAACGACAGTAATACCTCCCTTCTTAGGGACACAATGGACAGGGCTTACCCACTAGCTATCAGCAACGGGATAAATTATACCTGCCTCAAGGAGCTTTAATATTTCCTTTCTTACCACTTCTTTCATCTTAGGATTTAATCATCGTTGATGATCAATAACTGGTTTGGTGTCTTTCTCCAGATTTATTTTGTGTTGACATAGAGTGGGACTAATGCCCTTAAGATCATCAAGAGTATATCCAATAGCAGCACGATGCTTCTTCAGAGTTTTCAATAATTTTTCTTCTTCCTTCTCTGAAAGGTTAGCACTAATAATAACAGGATATATCTTCTTTTCATCAAGATAAGCATATTTAAGAGTATCAGGCAATGGTTTAAGCTCAAACCCTGGATCACCCTTGGGTGGTGGAGGATCCCCTAGGATTTCAACAGGCAAGTTGTGTTTCAGAATAGGTCCCTGTTTAAAGAATACTTCATCTTTCCCTTCTTTCATTCATAAACATATCATTTTCATGGTCTAGCAAATATTGTTCTAAAGGATCACTAGGAGGCACGGCAATAGAAGCAAGACCAATAATTTCATCCTTACTAGGAAATTCCTCTTCACGGTGTTGTCTACGAAATTTAGAAAAATTAAACTCATGAGACATATCACCCAAACCAATAGTAACAACATCTTTTTTGTAGTCTATCTTAGCATTAACTGTGTTCAAGAAGGGTCTACCAAATATAATGGGACAAAAGCTATCTTGTGGGGAACCAAGAACAAGAAAATCAGCAGGATATTTAGTTTTCCCACACAAGACTTCAACATCTCTAACAATCCCAATTGGTGAAATAGTATCTCTATTGTCAAGTTTAATTGTGACATCAATATCTTCTAACTCAGTAGGTGCAATATCATGCATAATTTCTTGATATAAAGAAATAGGTATTGCACTAGCACTAGCACCCATATCACATAAGCCATGATAACAATGATCTCCTACTTTAACAAAATAACAGGCATGCCTACCACATGTCTATGTTTATCTTCGGCACAAGGTTTAGCAATTCTAGTAGTTTCTTCACAGAAATAAATAACATGCCCATTAATATTATCAGCCAAGAGATCCTTAACAATAGCAATATTAGGTTCAACCTTAACTTGCTCAGGAGGTGTATAAGTTCTAATATTGCTTTTACGAACCACAGTTGATGCTCTAGCATGATCCTTTATTCTGACAGGGAAAGGTGGTTTCTCAACATAAGCAGTAGGAGCAATAGGATCATTATAAGTGATAGTCTTTTCTTCAACTTTAATAGGTGCAACTACTTTTTCTTCTATGGGAGGATGATATTTAAACCACTTCTCCTTAGGGAGATCAACATGAGTAGCAAAGGATTCACAGAAAGAAGCTACTATCTCAGAGTTAAGTCCATATTTAGTGCTAAATTTACGGAAAACATCGGTATCCATAAAAGATTTAACACAATCAAACTTAGGTGTTATACCTGACTCCTTACCTTCATCGAGATCCCAATCTTCAGAGTTGCGTTTAATTCTTTCCAATAAATTCCATTTGAATTCAATAGTCTTCATCATAAAGGAACCAGTACAAGAAGTATCAAGCATGGAGCGATTGTTGTCAAAAAGCCGAGCATAAATTTTTTGAATAATCATTTCTCTTGAGAGCTCATGATTGGGGTATGAATATAACATTGACTAAAACCTCCCCCAAGCTTGAGCGATGCTTTCTCCTTCGCGAGGCCAAAAATTATATATATAATTACGATCACGATGAACAAGATGCATAGGAAAAAACTTCTGATGAAATTCCAATTTCAATCGCTTATAGTCCCATGATCCCGTATCATCACATAGCCTGTACCATGTCAATGCATCTCCCTTCAAAGATAAAGGGAAGACCTTCTTCTTGATAACATCATCGAGCATACCTGCAAGCTTAAATAATCCACAAACTTCATCCACATAGATTAAGTGTAAATCGGGATGCAATGTTCCATCTCCTGCAACAGGATTAGCTAGCAGTTTCTCTATCATACCCAAAGGAATTTCAAAGTAAACATTTTCAGTAGGTTCAGTAGGTTGAGGAGCAACTCTTTGCTCTACTGGTCGGGGTGAAGATACCCCGAACAAGCCCCTCAGAGGATTACTTTCCATAGTAACAAGTGACAGTAAATTTCAGCACACTACATAAATTTTTTCCTTACCAAATTCCACCTACCAAAGTCGTTTCACTCCCCGGCAACGGCGCCAGAAAAGAGTCTTGATGACCCATAAGTATAGGGGATCTATCGCAGTCCTTTCGGTAAGTAAGAGTGTCGAACCCAATGAGGAGCAGAAGGAAATGATAAGCAGTTTTCAGCAAGGTATTCTCTGCAAGCACTGAAATTATAGGTAACAGATAGTTTTGTGATAAGGTAATTTGTAACGAGCAACAAGTAACGAAAGTAAATAAAGTGCAGCAAGGTGGCCCAATCCTTTTTGTAGCAAAGTACAAGCCTGGACAATTTCTTATATAGAGGAAAGCGCTCCCGAGGACACATGGGAATTATCGTCAAGCTAGTTTTCATCACATTCATATGATTCGCGTTTGGTACTTTGATAATTTGATATGTGGGTGGACCGGTGCTTGGGTGCTGTCCTTACTTGGACAAGCATCCCACTTATGATTAACTCCTATTGCAAGCATCCGCAACTACAAAAGAAGTATTAAGGTAAACCTAACCATAGCATGAAACATATGGATCCAAATCAGCCCCTTACGAAGCAACGCATAAACTAGGGTTTAAGCTTCTGTCACTCTAGCAACCCATCATCTACTTATTACTTCCCAATGCCTTCTCTAGGCCCAAATAATGGTGAAGTGTCATGTAGTCGACGTTCACATGACACCACTAGAGGGGAGACAACATACATCTCATCAAAATATCGAACGAATACCAAAATATCGAACTAATACATCCCATGCCCTCAGGAACAAACGTAACTACTCACAAAGCATATTCATGTTCATAATCAGAGGAGTATTAATATGCATAAAGGATCTGAATATATGATCTTTCACCAATTAAACCAACTAGCATCAACTAGAAGGAGTAATCAACACTACTAGCAACCTACAAGTACCAATCTCAGACTTAGAGACAAGAATTGGATACAAGAGATGAACTAGGGTTTGAGAGGAGATGGTGCTGGTGAAGATGTTGATGGAGATTGGCCCCCTCCCTATGAGAGGAGCGTTGGTCATGACGATGGCGGGGATTTCCCCCTCCCGGAGGGAAGTGTCCCCAGCAGAACAGCTCCGCTAGAGCCCTGGTTGGTTCCGCCAAGGTTCCACCTAATGGCGGCGGAGTCTCGTCCCAAAAGCTTGCTTATGATTTTTCTCGGACGAAAGACTTCATATAGTAGAAGATGGGCACCGGAGGGCCACCAGGGGGCGCACACAGGGGGGTAGGGCGCGCCCCCACCCTCGTTCCCAGGGTGTGGGTCCCCTCTGGTATTTTCTTCGCTCAGTATTTTTTATTATTTCCAAAAATAACTTCCGTGGAGTTTCAGGACTTTTGGAGTTGTGCAGAATAGGTCTCTAATATTTGCTCCTTTTCCAGCCCAGAATTCCAGCTGCGGCGTTCTCCCTCTTCATGTAAACCTTGGAAAATAAGAGAGAATAGGCATAAGTATTGTGACATAATGTGTAATAACAGCCCATAATGCAATAAATATCGATATAAAAGCATGATGCAAAATGGATGTATCAGTACCTGAGATACAATGTTTTATTCGTTGCCCATTAACAACCTTCGGGTTAGTACCTTCGGCATTATTTATTTTGATAGCTCTAGACCGATAAATCTCCTCGATAACATAGGGTCCTTCCCATTTGGAGAGGAGTTTTCCTGTAAAGAACCTGAAACGAGAGTTGTACAAAAGAACATATTCTCCAACTTTGAACTCACGCTTTTGGATTCTTTTATCGTGCCACCTTTTAACCTTTTCTTTAAATAGTTTGGCGTTTTCATAAGCTTGGGTTCTCCATTCATCTAATGAGCTAATAGCAAATAACCTCTTTTCACCAGCAAGTTTGAAATCATAATTGAGTTCTTTGACTGCCCAATATGCTTTATGTTCTAACTCAAGAGGCAAATGGCAAGCTTTTCCACAAACCATTTTATAAGGAGACATACCCATTGGATTTTTGTATGCTGTTCTATAAGCCCAAAGTGCATCATCTAATTTCTTAGACCCATTCTCCTGGACCTATTGACAGTCTTTTGCAAAATTAATTTTATTTCTCTATTGCTAAGTTCAATAGCAACCAAAATATGTGTATACCCATTAGAGGAAGGAAAAGGTCCCATGTAATCAAATCCCCAAACATCAAATGGTTCAACAGAAAATGAATAATTCATAGGCATTTCTTGACGCTTACCGATATTACCTATTCTTTGACATTCATCACAAGATAAGACGAACTTACGGGCATCCATGAAGAGAGTAGGCCAATAAAATCCAGATTGCAAAACCTTGTGAGCAGTTCTATCTCCAGCATGATGCCCTCCATACGCTTCGGAGTGACATTTCCGTAGGATTTTTCCCTGTTCATGCTCAGGTACACAACGTATATTAATACCATCTACTCCTTCTTTATAAAGATGTGGGTCATCCCAAAAGTAGTATCTTAAATCATAGAAGAATTTTTTTTCTTTTGTTGGTATGTAAAGCTAGGTGATAAATATTTAGCAACAACGTAATTAGCATAATCAACATACCAAGGAGTGTTATTAGAAATATTTATTGCAGCTAGCTGCTCATCAAGAAAACTATCATCAATAGGTAGTGGGTCATCAAGCACATTTTCAAGCCTTGACAAATTATCAGCCACTAGGATCTTAGCTCCTTTCCTATCAGTAATATGTAAATCAAATTCTTGTAGCAAGAGAACCCATCGTATAAGTCTAGGTTTAGCATCTTTTTTTCATAAGATATTTAATAGCAGCATGATCGGTGTGAATGATAACTTTAGAGTCAACAATGTAAGATCTAAATTTATCACATGCAAACATCACTGCTAGAAATTCTTTTCCAGTAGTAGCATAATTTCGTTGAGCACTGTCTAGAGTTTTACTAGCATAATGAATAATTGTCAGGACCCCGATCCTAAGCCACATCGATCTAGCATGTAACTCATCATATCACTTTGCGGCCTCACGCACGGTATTCCCACGGGTGCCACCTTACCTGGCCCGGGACCGTTTGCGCCTTTTGGCTCACGTCTATGATAGTGTCGCTAGCATCCATATGACCAAGAACCCGGGCCGACATGACTAGTCGTAAACCCAAAGTGGCACTAACTTACAGGGACAGGCATGCATGACCCAGCAACGAACGTGTCGGTCATCAGCGAGTGAATTCGGGCTGTAGCAACTGGGCTAGCAGGACTCCGGGAATCCGGGCTGTAGCAGGCTAACAGGACTCCGAAAGACACCGCGTGACATTTCCCCGAAGGGACAGACACAGGATCGAAGAAGGACACATGCAGGCCAGTCTAAGTGTTCCAGAGCAGTAGCAACTAGGCTAACAGGACTCCGGTAAACCGGGATGTAGCAGACTACCATGGCTCAGTGGAAGCACTAGACTACATTTCCCCATAAGAGAGGCTACCAAGGATAGACAACTAGGTTGTCGGATCCCATACATACCAAGCATTTCAATCATACACCCAATATGTTCTATATGTGTAAATACAACATGGCATCACAACAAAACTCTACAACTCATGTATTTATTCATTAGGCTCCGAAGAGCCAGATATTACAAACATGGGTCTCATGACCCAGCATTCAAGTCATACAAGCAACAAGCACATGCAGAAGCTTAACTTGTCTGACTACAGACAACTACAAATGAAAAAGGCTGAGAAGCCTGACTATCTACAAGACCCTGCCGAGGGCACAAGATCGTAGCTGAGGTAACAAGCTAAACGTCGAAGTCCATACTGAAGTCTCTCTGCAAAAACATAAATTAAGCAAACATGAGTACAAATGTACCCATCAAGACTTACATCAGAACTAGCTACATATGCATCAGTATCAACCAAAGGGGTGGTGGAGTTTAACTGCAGCAAGCCAGCTTTGACTCAGTGGCTAACCTGAACTACTACTGCAAGTAACTCTTTTGAGGTGGCCCACACGAGTCCACATATTCACCAATCAATACACCACTATGGATCCGCTCCCGTCTCCCTATGAGAACACCATCCATATCACTCACGCTTATCTTGCGCATTTTAGAGTATCCACTTTCACTTGTCTATGAACTGTATAGGCAACCCAGAGGTCCTTTACCGCGCACGTGGCTATTCGAATAGATGATGTTAACCCTGCAGGGGTGTACTTCGTCACACACGCTCTCGCAACTTACCGCCATGTACACATCATGTATCTCGGCAACCTTCAAGCGGAAGCCCGGCAAGGGTGTCGTCCACGACCTGACTAACCACACAAGTCCCTAGTCCAGGTTTATCGCCTATTCAGGTTCCATCTACAGGGAGTCCGGCCGAGGTTTCCACATACGGCCCCGAACGATGTGTACAGGGTTCCGCGACACCAAACGGGCGCCCGGCATACCCGACCACGTGCCTACCGCATCATAGCCCACCCCTCAGGTCAGCACTGCGCACGGCCTCCAGCAACTACAAACACCAGAAACTACTTGCAACTCCTGGACAGAGGACAAGGGCGGCTAATAATTCGAGAGGGTCAATTAAGGATCCCAATGAGTGGTAGTAGCTGTTCATGGATCACAAACACAGAACTCAGTTCCTGAGGACGGCTTCAATGAGACAACCCACCATGTGCTCCTAGATGGCCTCTCGCCGCTACCTTTACCAAATCGTGTTCACACACTTAGCTCACACACAGTAGGACATGTTCATCACCATTCCAATTCATTCCCGATGAATCAGACCTAACTCAACTCTAAGCAGTAGCAGGCATGACAAACAAGCATGAATGAGTAGGCACATCAGGGCTCAAACAACTCCTACTCATGCTAGTGGGTTTCATCTATTTACTGTGGCAATGACAGGTCATTTAGAGGAAAAGGGGTTCAACTACCGCAGCATGTAACAGTTGAATCGTTGTTGTCATAATATAGTAAAAGAGAGCAAGAGCGAGAGAGTGGGATTGTATCAGAATGAACAAGGGGGTTTTGCTTGCCTGACAGAGTGGTCGAGGGATACTTCCTTTCAACTGGATACTCGTGAGTATCCTCGGGAGCAAAACCTACCATGGAGATTACACCGGTAACACAATCAATACATGGCGATATGCAACAATATGATGCATGCACATGACATGGCAAAATGAGTGTGTTGGACTAATGCAACTACAACCAGATGGGTTTGAGCCATTTTGAACCAAAGGTTCAACCCCAAACTCATCTTATGAATTTAAATAGTGCTTTATCATATTTTGATATAAACAGCAGGGTTAAGTTGCTTTAACATGCATGAAACCTACAGATGGATAGGTTGGATTTTTCTGATCATTTTTCATATATAAATCTTTGCATTTGGAGTTACAGATTAATTTCTGTGATTTTTTAGAAGTTTTGGGCATTTCTGGAATTTCCTGAATAAGAATAAATCCAGAAAAAGGTTAACTACGTCAGCATGTCGTCAGTGTGACGTCAGCAGGACAAAGGCGACAGCCCAGGTCAAACCTGATGGCTGGGACCCACGTGTCAATGTCTAACTAATTAACCCGAGCTAATTAGCTCTAAACTAATACTAAACTAGACTAGTTAAGGCCCTGGTCCCACATGTCAGTATTAACAGGGCTAATTAAGTCTAGTTAGCGCTTAACCTAAATTAGCAGGGGCCTGGGCCCACTTGTCAGCGACCCTGGGGAAGTCAAATAGGGTCAAACCCCAGGTCAGCGGGGTCAAACCCGCCAGCGTTGAGTCGCCGGCGAGGCCGAGACGGCGGAGGGCATCGGGATTCCTCCTCCGGCGAACAAATAGCCGACGGAGGGCATCTACACGTAGCCCAGGCTCTCGCACATCCAAAGCAACAGGCGGCAGCAGCTGGGGTGGCCGGAGCTCATCAGAAACGAGCTAGCGACAGCGGCCGGAGTTCGGCCAACAGCGGTTCACGCGATGCGGGGCATGTCAGGAGCCATGGATGGTCGTAATCGACTCACGGGGGTGCAGCAAGTGCAGCAGTGGGCTCGGACGCGTGCTTGCACGGCCGTAGCCGCGGTGGCTACATGACTGGCGGTGAGGAGCTGTCGGCTCCGATGGCCACCGTGGTTAGAAGGCGCGGACGAGCACGGGGAGAGAGGGGAAAAGGGGCAGGGGCTCACGGCGATTCCAGCAGAGGCAACGGCGAGACCAGGGAGGGGCCGGAGCTCGCGAATCCTCGGTGAGATCGCCAGCGGCCAGAGGTTGAAGACGAGGTTGGGGACGACGCTGCAGGGCTTCCGGCGGGGCGTGGCTCGGTGGGGAGGAAGAGGGGATCGAGGCGGAGCTTCTGAGCGCATCGGCGAGGCGAGGCAGTGGTTGTGGCCAAGACAACAGCGAGCAGCGGTGACGACGGTGCTCGGGCACGAGAGGAAAGAGAGCAGAGGAAGGGAGAAGCTCAGGGAGAGTGAGAGAGCGATCGGGAGGGCTGCGTGGCGTCATCTGAAGAGGCCAGGGCGAAGCGGCAAGCAGGAGGTGGCCGGGCGTGCGCCGGCGTGCGTCGGCCATGCACTCGTACTCCTGGCAAGGAGGAAAACGACAGGGGAGGGGGTCAGGCGGGCTGGGCCGCACAGTGTTGGGCCAGCTGGGTGTGCCAGGTAAGCCAGGTAAGTTTCTATTTCTTCTGTAACTATGTGGCTTTAATTAAAATACTAAAACTAACTCAAAAACCATAAAACTGCTCATGCCCACTGTATGGAATATTTCCAACAGTAAACATTTTAGTTTATGATTATTTGGACATTTAAAATAATTTGTACCATTTAAATGTCAAAATACAATTAACATATGATTTAATCCAGTGACCTTGTGATGTCCTGGAAAAGTGTGCACCATTTCTGTCAGAGGTTCTAGACCAAGGCAAAGATGATGAACATTTTAGAAGGGCATTTCAGGTTCATTGAAAAAGATTTTGGTAAACCCTAGTTGGATTAAGGGGGTGCTGGGGGTTTTGTCATCCCCATTTCAAGTTTCTGAGGGAAAGTAAACATGATGCATGGAGATTATGCAATGACAGGCAAGACTAAGCTAGGGTTGTGACAACTCACCCCCACTAAACAAGAATGTCGTCCCGAGATTAAAGCGTAGGGTAAGATGAAGGGGGAACACAAACTAACATGATCTTCACGATCCAGGTTGCACTTCATAAAGGCGTTGATTCAATCACCATCTTTGTCTCGTCGTCTTGCTCTGAGAACTCCAGCCAACATGACAAAGAGAGGAAAAGGAAACTCTAGAAGGATCGATCTTCTCGAAGATCAAACAACTCAGGATCAACTCATGGAATGATACATAGCAACATCTCTCGAGCTGAGACACGAAGCACACATCTAGAGTGATGGAGTGGAACAGATGACGAGGGTTCACTAGGTAGACAACAATTCCACACCTAAGAGGGTGGTGAACGGTTGTCAACGTAGCAAGGATTTGAGTTGCCATGATACCATAACAAGACACCTTAGAGAAGGATGACTCGTAGAATTATCCCTTAAGTGGCAAAAAGAATTATTTTCGATTCAGAGATCAATAAAATTCTCTATACCAGCCTAGGGCAAATCTCGAGCAATCGTTTGAAGGAGTTCGAAAGAATGACATACTCTAAATAGAATGGATGATGTGGACTACCTTGTTGAAGACAACGTAATGGATGATCTCCACTTATCATCGGAAATGGAAGGAACCCGTGGTAGCATGGCACAACGGCGGTGCAAGATGGGAATAAAATGCAAATGTTGGGAATGATTCTAGTAACTGGGGAGAAACCCAGCAGTAGAGAGTGAGTCCACTGTTTGAAAAGGTTATAACATAACCGAGGAAATTGGGAGCAAATCCCAATTAATGGCAACGATAAAACCTAGTGCTTGCGCGTGCTCTCAAGAACTTGAGCATTTCCATATTCATCAAGGTTTTACCAATATCCGTGTCAAGGATCCTGGCAACACAACATACTACCATGATGAATGGTGATGGACGATGCAAAGGAAGCTAACACCTTCTCAGATTTCACCTTAACGAGGCCAAGGAAACATAATCTGGATGATCGACCGATAGACATTTAGCACTCCGCTTCTAATGTTCTCCTTGATGTGCTAGCGTAACCCATTTATTGATATGGTTTGGTATCTAGGACATCAAGTAAAAGGTCGGACTTCGGGAACACAAGAATCCATAAGGAGCAACTTCTGAAGTATATCCTATGAGATTCTTATGGGGAGGTGGCCAACTTCCTCAATCAAGATACTATAATAATAGGTCTTCTGGCTGGGTGTGTTGGCCATGACATCCACTTTACCGGGTTACAGAGAGACCAATATTATAGTTCTTGGGAGACGTTCCAACCATCATATCTGCCCGAGATTCAGATCTGGTTGGTGTCAGGATATTCCAGACTCATCAAGTCTAGAGAGAAAAATGAAAGTTTGCAACACAAATCGACGAGATGATGTTGCGGGATACTCGGGAAATGAACTATGATAGCAGCCCCAAAACATGAGCTGGTTCTGCTACACCCATGTGAACACGTCGTCCCAGACAAGCATGATCACATGGTAGTCTTACAACAAAATACTACCGAGTTCTGGTAGGGAACCATCATTAATGATATCGAAGTCTCCGCGCGGAAGTCTAAAGTAATAACCTTAGAACAGACTCCTTTATCTTGAACAAATCAATCAGTGGCTTGGTGTGCTAGGAATTACGTATGGAATGGAGGTGGCCAAACCTATCAAACCATAGAATACTTCACGCATACATGACTGACTTGGGATGATTCTAGAGGAAGCAAAACAAACTTTCTCAAAGTCACGACGGCAACTTGCACCAAATGCACATGAATTAGAGGAAGTCACTTCTTACACCAAACATATACTTCATGAACGGGACACGAAGAAAATGCTTACATAAGTTTCCAACACTAGCTCAATGTTCAACACAAATCATGGAGGAGATAAAATGCTGCTAATGGGCTCAACAACAATTCATCAGAATTTCCATATCACTGGACTTCCACCATTATGTGAACAATGTGATAGTATTGGTCAGACCAAAAGATGTAATGGTGTATGCTCGAGAGATCGACCACAAATAAGACAACATTACGAAAATCGTTGGTTCTAACTTGATTTGACGATAGCCCACACTCAAATCAAGGTTTGGACAAGATGGTAGATTCAACAACTGATCACGAGGAACAACCGATGAAGATATCATCTTTCTTCAACACACACACACACAAGGATATCCCTTAGTGATGAACTAAGTCGGACAAGCTTTCATCTTCCGACGCTCCAAGTTGTTGTTCAGCTTAACCAACCAGTTCAGGGTATCCAACTCAGATTCTTGGAGAAGGGGTGGTTACAAGAAACCAACTTGATCACGAACTCAACATAGCGGTCAGGTGACAACCTGGTAACACTTCCGAGTAGACATTCGGAAAATCACGAACCACCGATATGTTACTAAACTCGAGAACATTCTTGCTTTTCAGGGCAAGACGATGGGACCAAGAGAGTGATGGATTGCCACAACCCTATCTCATTGATCGAGGAGTGCACCAGGGAAAAATGGGCTAGGTAGCACGATCAATCTTAGAATGATGGTTTAGTAACCAACACACTAAGAATGGAATTATCGTCCGTTAAGTACCAAGCAACACAGTTGCTAGGGGTATTGATTTCACACATCATGATTCACTTGTCGGCATTCCGGTTACAATAACACGGGAACTGAGGAATGAACAATGATGGCAAGAAATATCACTGCGTCAAGAATTCACAAGGGGTGGTGCAATTCTCATGACATTCTTGACATAAGACGGTAATACTTCAGGGTAGAACAGAATCGAAACCTGGGTTGGCATTTTATTTGCGGATTACAACTGCTTTGACCCAATCCTGGAGATGGATAAGGTACTGGAGTTTGTTTCTCCTAGTCATTCCGGAATAGAATGGCTTGACAGACCACAAGAATATGAGGTATCGATGAGCATGAATGCATGACATGCTCTTTACTATCAAATGATAGACAGAGATCAGGATACAACTAGCGAGAGGGACAACTCAAAGGAACATATATCTTTCTAAGTTGTGGATGCATAGATTAGTATGTCGAGCAAAGCTCAACATTTCTTCCGGATAACCCATGCAGAAAGGTAGAACTGGCAGCTTCACAATGTAGAATGGAGAACTCATCAAGAGCACTCTGGTTGTGATCTTTTGGTTCAAAAGAACTTCTGACATAAGCAGTTCATGGTATTTGGAAGAAGGAAATACCATGGACCTCGAGGACTATCGCAAAGGTTACTAATATCCCAAAGGTACGAGCAACACTATCAACACGAGGTAATTAGAGTGAATCTTGGGTCAAGAACCCAGGAGTAGAATACCTACTACTAAATGGCATCACGGGATGCTTTCGAGAATGGTGGCCAGAATCATCACACCGGGAACACAAAACATGGCTAGATTACTAGGTGACTCCCTAAAACACCAAGGGTCATAATAATAGCTCCAACATATATGTCGAGGCAACAGAGTACCTCAACTCAATGATTAGTGTGATTAATCTGGCCCAAATGGACATCAGGAACATGGAGGAATGATTGCAAGTGCATCAGACTATCTAGAAACCTGGGATGACTCGGACAGCATAACGGTTGTAAATGCTCAAAAAGATTTGAGACATCCTGCAAAATAGTGGCATGACCGCTCAGCGTCACAATATCAAGGTTCTGAGGCCAGCTATGAACATACGGAAGTAGTAGAAACTGAACTGAGACTTGAATCCATAAATCCTATAAGTCTATGGATTAGTAACACGTCATCCTGATAGATAGATGAGAAGGCCTAGTTCTTAATCCCCGTAGAAAAGAAGAGTTTGACTCAGATCAGAAGGGCATAAGGTAAAGAAGTAAAAAGAGCCTTACGTTCCCTTCCACAATCAATTCCCTTACATAACTAAAGAATTTCTAGACTCAACTTCGACCAGTTTGCCTTGGTAATCCTACAGGCAATCAGGCTCTGATACCAAAGCTGTCAGGACCCCGATCCTAAGCCACATCGATCTAGCATGTAACACATCATATCACTTTGCGGCCTCACGCACGGTATTCCCACGGGTGCCACCTTACCTGGCCCGGGACCGTTTGCGCCTTTTGGCTCACGTATATGATAGTGTCGCTAGCATCCATATGACCAAGAACCCGGGCCGACATGACTAGTCATAAACCCAAAGTGGCACTAACTTACAGGGACATGCATAGATGCCCAGCAACGAATGTGTCGGTCAGCAGCGAGTGAATTTGGGCTGTAGCAACTGGGCTAGCAGGACTCTGGGAATCCGGGCTGTAGCAGGCTAACAGGACTCCGAAAGACACCGCGTGACATTTCCCCGAAGGGACAGACACAGGTTCGAAGAAGGACACATGCCGGCCAGTCTAAGTGTTCTGGAGCAGTAGCAACTGGGCTAACAGGACTCCCGTAAACCGGGCTATAGCAGACTACCATGGCTTAGTGGAACTAGACTACATTTCCCCATAAGAGAGGCTACCAAGGATAGACAACTAGGTTGTCGGATCCCACACATACCAAGCATTTCAATCATACACACAATATGCTCGATATGTGTAAATACAACATAGCATCACAACAAAACTCTACAACTCAAGTATTTATTCATTAGGCTCCGAAGAGCCAGATATTACAAACATGGGTCTGATGACCCAGCATTCAAGTCATACAAGTAACAAGCACATGCGGAAGCTTAACTTGTCTGAGTACAAACAACTACAAATGAAAAAGGCTGAGAAGCCTGACTATCTACAAAACATGCCGAGGGCACAAGATCGTAGCTTAGGTAACAAGCCAAACGTCGAAGTCCAGGCGGAACTACTAGCGAGACTGAAGTCTCTCTGCAAAAAACATAAATTAAGCAAACGTGAGTACAATTGTACCCAGCAAGACTTACATCAGAACTAGCTACATATGCATCAGTATCAACCAAAGGGGTGGTGGAGTTTAACTGCAGCAAGCCAGCTTTGACTCAGTGGCTAACCTGAACTACTACTGCAAGTAACTCTTTTGAGGTGGCCCACACGAGTCCACATATTCACCAATCAATACACCACTATGGATCCGCTCCCGTCTCCCTACGAGAACGCCATCCATAGCACTCACGCTTATCTTGCGCATTTTAGGGTATCCACTTTCACTTGTCTATGAACTGTATAGGCAACCCAGAGGTCCTTTACCGCGGACGCAGCTGTTCGAATAGATGATGTTAACCCTGCAGGGGTGTACTTCTTCACACACGCTCTCGCCACTTACCGCCAGGTACACGTCATGTATCTCGGCAACCTTCAAGCGGAAGCCCGGCAAGGGTGTCGGCCACGACCTGACTAACCACACAAGTCCCTAGTCCAGGTTTATCGCCTATTCAGGTTCCATCCGCAGGGAGTCCGGCCGAGGTTTCCACATACGGCCCCGAACGATGTGTATAGGGTTCCGCGACACCAAACATGCGCCCGGCATACCCGGCCACGTGCCTACCGCATCACAGCCCACCCCTCGGGTCAGCACTGCGCACGGCCTCCAGCAACTACAAACACTAGAAACTACTTGCAACTCCTGGACAGAGGACAAGGGCGGCTAATAAGTCGAGAGGGTCAATTAAGGATCCAAATGAGTGGTAGTAGCTGTTCATGGATCACAAACACAGAACATAGTTCCTGAGGACGGCTTCAATGAGACAACCACATGTACTCCTACATGGCCTCTCACCGCTACCTTTACCAAATCGTGTTCACACACTTAGCTCACACACAGTAGGACATGTTCATCACCATTCCAATTCATTCCTGATGAATCAGACCTAACTCAACTCTAAGCAGTAGCAGGCATGACAAACAAGCATGAATGAGTAGGCACATCAGGGCTCAAACAACTCCTACTCATGCTAGTGGGTTTCATCTATTTACTGTGGCAATGACAGGTCATGCAGAGGAAAAGGGGTTCAACTACCGCAACATGTAACAGTTGAATCGTTGTTGTCCTAATGCAGTAAAAGAGAGCAGGAGCGAGAGAGTGGGATTGTATCGGAATGAACAAGGGGGTTTTGCTTGCCTGACAGAGTGGTCGAGGGGTACTGCCCTTCAACTGGATACTCGTGAATATCCTCAGGAGCAGAACCAACCACGGAGATTACACCGGTAAAATAATGAATAACAATATGATGCATGCACATGACATGGAAAAATGAGTGTGTTGGGCTAATGCAACTACAACTAGATGGGTTTGAGCCATTTTGAACCAAAGGTTCAACCACAAACTCATCTTATGAATTGAAATAGTGCTTTATAATGTTTTGATATAAACAGCAGGGTTAAGTTGCTTTAACATGCATGAAACAAGTACAGATGGATAGATTGGATTTTTCTTATCATTTTTCATATATAAATCTTTGCATTTGGAGTTACAGATTAATTTCTATGATTTTTAGAAGTTTTGGACATTTCTCAAATTTCCTGAATAAGAATAAATCCAGAAAAAGGTTAACTGCGTCAGCATGTCATCGATGTGACGTCAGCAGGTCAAAGGCGACAGCCCAGGTCAAACCTGACGGCTAGGACCCACATGTTAGTGTCTAACTAATTAACCTCAGTTAATTAGCTCTAAACTAATACTAAACTAGACTAGTTAAGGCCCTGGTCCCACATGTCAGTATTAACAGGGCTAATTAAGTTTAGTTAGCGCTTAACCTAAATTAGCAGGGGCTTGGCCCACTTGTCAGCGACCCTGGGGAAGTCAAAGAGGGTCAAACCTCGGGTTAATGGGGTCAAACCCGCTGGAGTTGAGTCGCCGGCGAGGCCGAGACGGCGGAGGGCGTCGTGATTCCTCCTCCGGCGACCAAAGAGCCGGCGGAGGGCATCTACGCGTAGCCCAGGCTCTTGCGCATCCAAAGCAACAGGCGGCAGCAGCTGGGCTGGCCGGAGCTCGTCAGAAACGAGCTAGCGGCGGTGGCCGGAGTTCGGCCAACGGCGGTTCACGCGATGCGGGGCATGTCAGGAGCCGTGGATGGTCGTGATCGACTCGCGGGGGTGCAGTGAGTGCAGCAGTGGGCTCAGACGCGTGCTTGCACGGCCGTAGCCGCTGTGGCGACATGATCGGTGGCGAGGAGCTGTCGGCTCTGATGGCCACGGTGGTTAGAAGGCGCGGACCAGCACAGGGAGAGAGGGGGAAAGGGGCAGGGGCTCACGGCGATTCCAGCAGAGGCAACGGCGAGGCCGGGGAGGGGCTGGAGCTTGCGAATCCCCTGTGAGATCGCCGGCGGCTAGAGGTTGAAGACGAGGTCGGGGACGACGCTATAGGGCTTCCGACGGGGGGTGGCTCTGTGGGGAGGAAGAGGGGGTCGAGGCGGAGTTTTTGAGCGTGAGCGCATCGGCGAGGCGAGGCAGTGGCTGTCGCCATGACAACAGCGAGCGGCGGCGGTGACAGCGCTCGAGCACGAGACGAAAGAGAGCTGAGGAAGGGAGAAGCTCGGGGAGAGGTGAGAGAGCGGTCATGGGGCTGTGTGGCGTCATCCGAAGAGGCCAGGGCGAAGCGGCAAGCAGGAGGTGGCCGGGCGTGCGCCGGCGTGTGTCGGCCACGCGCTCGTCCTCCTGGCAAGGAGGAAGACGACAGGGGAGGGGGCCAGGCGGGCTGGGCCGCATAGTGTTGGGCCGGCTGGGGGTGCCAGGTAAGCCAGGTAAGTTTCTCTCTCTCCTTTATTTTCTGTTTTTCTATTTCTTGTGTAACTTTGTGGCTTTAATTAAAATACTAAAACTAACTCAAAAATCATAAAAGTGCACATGCCCACTGTATGGAGTATTTCCAACAGTAAACATTTTAGTTTATGATTATTCGGACATTTAAAATAATTTATACCATTTAAATGTCCAAATGCAATTAACATATGATTTAATCCAGTGACCTTGTGATGTCCTAGAAAAGTGTGCACCATTTTTGTCAGAGGTTCTAGACCAAGGCAAAGATGATGAACATTTTAGAAGGGTATTTCAGGTTCATTGAAAAGGATTTTGGTAAACCCTTGTTGGATTAAGGGGGTGCTGGGGGTTCTGTCATCCCCATTTCAAGTTTTTGAGGGAAAGTAAACATGATGCATGGAGAGTATGCAATGACAGGCAAGACTAAGCGAGGGCTGTGACAATAATATTCACTTTCTTATCAACTCTTTGTCCTAGAACAGCATCAACAACATAATCACTAGCATCACACATAATTTCAAAAGGCAAGTTCCAATCAGGTGGTTGAACAATATATTGGTGCAGAAATTAAGGCTTTCTTGAGTGTTTCAAAGGCTTCAAAACAATCATCATCCAAAACAAAAGGAACTTCCTTTTGCAAAAGGTTTGTAAGAGGCCTAGAAATTATAGAAAAGTCTTTGATAAATCTCCTATAGAAACCAGCATGACCTAGGAAACTACAAATACCTTTGATATCTTTAGGACATGGCATTTTCTCAATTGCATCAACCTTAGCTTTGTCCACTACAATACCTCTTTCAAAACATTTATGACCCAAGACAATACCTTCATTAAACATAAAGTGTCACTTCTCCCAATTCAAGACAAGATTTGTTTGTTCCCATATCTGCAAAACCTGATCAAGATTTCTTAAACAATAATCAAAAGACTTCCCGTAAACAGAGCAGTCATCCATGAAAACCTCAACAATCTTTTCACAAAAGTCAGAAAATATAGCAGTCATACATCGTTGAAAGGTAGCAGGTGCATTGCATAAACCGAAAGGCATACGTCTATAAGCATAAGTTCCAAAGGGACAAGTGAAAGTGGTCTTTTCTTGATCAGGTTGAGAAACAGGTATTTGTGAAAAACCAGAATATCCATCAAGAAAGCAAAAGTGTGTATGCTTAGATAATCTTTCTAGCATTTGATCAATAAAAGGTAGAGGGTAATGATCTTTTCTAGTGGCTTTATTTAAATTTCTACAATCAATTACCATTCTATAGCCTGTAACAATTCTTTGCGGAATTAGTTCAACCTTATCATTAGGAACAATAGTAATACCTCCTTTCTTAGGAACACAATGAACAGGGCTTACCCATCTACTATTAGCTATAGGATAGATTATACCTGCTTCAAGAAGTTTTAATATTTCCGTTCTTACCACTTCTTTCATCTTCGGATTTAACCGACGTTGGTGATCAACAACGGGTTTAGCATCAGGTTCCATATTAATCTTGTGCTGACATAGAGTGGGACTAATGCCCTTTAAATCATCAAGAGTATATCCAATAGCAGCCCGATGCTTCCTTAGGACTTTTAATAATCTTTCTTCTTCATGTTGTCACGACCGGTTTTTCAATAAAATATTTATTGAGAGACCGATCCCTTTTACGGACCAGTAAAGAAGAATTCCTTCTCACTGGTAGACAATATCTTGGTCACAGAAGAAAAATACCAGGAGTACTGAATATAATACAAGGTTGAGCGGAGACTGCTCAACAATTTATTACAAGAACACCGATAAAACATAGCGGCGGATAGGGTGGCATAACTACTAACTCACGATAACAACGGTGGTGGAAATATCACCGCGAAGTGGGTGATATGACTCCTGAAAACTACAGCTCTTCGAGCATCGGAGTGAGGCTCGAGGAGACTTATTACGGGTGGTGGAAGCGTTTATAACACAAGTGACCAATATCCAGGATCATACAGGACTGACTGGGACTCCTCTAGGCGTCGGACGCACTATCAAACTCTTCATCCAAGAGATCGCCTTCGTCAACATCTGGCCAAAACAACAAGCCAGGTGAGTACTATGAAAGTACTCGCAAGACAGTTCGGACATAAGATATAACAAATGTAAACATGAAGCATATGAACAGAATAACAAGTGCGTTCAGACATAGAGACAATATTGCATGGGGAAAATAACAGAGAAGTCGGGCGGTAGTCCTCCCGAAATCCCAAAATAAATACTGGGTGCCAAACGAGGGTCTGAATGACTCCTCGAGAGGAAACTGCAAGAATAATAATACCGGTGCCAAGCGAGGGTCTGAATGACTCCTCGAGAGGAAACTGCAAGAATAGTAATACCGGTGCCAAACGAGGGTCTGAATGACTCCTCGAGAGGAAACTGCAAGAATAATAATGCCGCAGTCGGGCGTCAAGGCGACACCACATAAAGGGCTTATAACAGAAAATAAAAGACAAATATGCCACAGTCGGACGTCTGAGCGACATCACATAAAGGGCTTATGTTGTAGCTCAATAATTCAGTAGCTCGAGAACATAAATTATTACAAGTAAGAGACAAATATAAGATTGGTGCATCCGCAGGAATAACGATTAAACTGGGTTTACCACTTGAGCTTGTTCACTGGGGATAAATTTCCACGAGGATAGATATGGATATACTGATCATCCTACTTGATCATGGATATGATGACTTGGAAGGATTTGACTCTGCAGAGTTTGTACTTAACCACAGCCAACGGATTTCAGTAGTCATGGGGACTAGTTCCGTTTACGGTGTTTTGGAAGAAACACGTCTAACCAGTACACACCCATTCAACATTCCGAAGCCAGGGACCACCCTCGGCAACGTTCAAGAAAAACCTTGAGACGGGGAGGCTACAACTTCGCGTAGCATGGGATCAAATTTCTATACGCGCGCTCTAAGGGGGTGCCCCCCTCTCGGTCCCAACCGGAAACACCCATGCCCCCTGACCAGATGACTGGCTTTAATCCAGGGCCATGGAACCATCATCCCGGCCCCTCTGTTTGGTGTGTACACGGAAAGAGGTTACCAACTTACTAAACCGTATCCTGGCAAAAGAAACATGTGGTAGCACGGAAGGGGAAAGAACGATAACGTGACTCCGTCCACGTTAACGTCAGAATTTGTCGGATGACGCAAGGCTGGTATGCTACAACAGTACCACCTTGCTGCCCTTCATGTCACCACATGATTAGGCCATCTCTCACCAGAGATCATCGCAACTTTGGAACATGCGGGTAGTTGCCTCACAAGCAACGAGGTACTCACCGACACTCATATGCCACGCACAAACTTTCACGCAAACATGCAAAACACCTATCATATCAAAGGTTCAAACATGCTTGCCTGGTTCGGAGAAGTCGGAGTCTAGCTCGGCGAAGTTCGCGGCTCCATCACCTCTTCCGGAACCTACGGTATAGCGAAAAGGCATACTAACGTGAAAACCAACACGTGCACAAAAGTTGTTCCAAAATTTTTCCAAATAAATCTCATAAAAACTAGACAAAATTATAAGATTGTCAGAAAAAGAATCACTCAAAAATCACTTTTTATTAAAAAGTTATAAGGGTTTCTGTCCAGGGACTCATCTGTAATGAAACAGAAAAGTTCCAGGGGTTTAACTGTGAAAACAGAAAACGGTTCGAATAGAAACGCGCAAGCTCAAAGGGAAAACGTATTTTCCCGAAGGCGCCAACAGAAAACGTTTCAAGGGGGAAGAGAATAGAGGCTGGCAGGGGGGTCCACATGTCAGGTTTAAAAAGTTCGCCGGCGCCCGAAGATTGCGGTGGTCGCCGGCGTCGAACCACGGCGAGACAGGGAGATCGGAGTGTACCAAGAGCTTCAGCGTGTCCTTCCGCGTCGGTGGGTGGTGGACTCGACCGACGGAGAGCACCACGTCGACGACAACACTTTCTCCGGCGGACGGCGGCTCGGGTGATGGTGGAGAACTCCGGTGGTGCGCTGCAAACTTTGAATTGAAGCGCGGGTCAGAAGGAGGGATGCACTAGAGGGCTACTGGCAAGAGATGGGAGGCAGAGGTGCACGCACGGGAGTGAATCGAGCTGGATCCCGTGGCGGGTCGCGGCGGCCGGAGTTGAGGAAGGAGACCTCCTTGGGGCTCTTCCAGTGGCTAGGCATGGTCTTGGTGGAGTGCAGAGGTGGTGTGGGTTCGAGTTGAAGCTCGGGGCCTCTATTTATAGGCGGATCGAGGGGGTGGCCGTGAACGGAGAATCTCCGGCGAGCAATTACGGCGAGGCAGTGGATTGGCAGGTGGTTTAGGTGGCCAGGCAGCATCAGTGGGTGTTACTGGTGTCGTTCCCTCGCTAATCCTGGTCGGTCTTGGCGTAATGGCGCCGGTCCACGGTGGGGGTGGCCGCACGGGCACGACGGCGGCAGAGAGCGCGCTCCGTGCCCAGCGGTTCACGACGAAGGTGGCAGCGTGCATGGGGGAGTGGAAGGCCACGCGGCGAGCTCCGGTGGCTTGGGCGGCGCTGGGTAGCGCCGTCTGCGCCGCGCCTCTCTCTGGCGGCCGCAAAGCCGCCGCTGGCGTCGGTCACGGGGCGGCGCACCTCCTCCAGCACGTCGCCAACGTCCGCAAGCGTCCAGGCGCTCGTGCGGTGCAGAGGACAAGGGGGAGGGGACAGGGAACACGGCGACGCCGAGGCACTGGCGAGATCGACTACGGACACTGAAGAAACGACAGCAACACTGAGCTGTTCTCTGAATCTCTGAACTTGACATTGACAATGCTCTACAGGTGTTCGACAGAATGATTTGGTGTGAAGAAAAAATTTCCTGGGGCTGGGACTTGGTGAGGTGACCTCTCACTGCACCCAGGGGTTGCCTGATTTTTCTCAGAATTTTTGGAGAAAGATTTGAATGAATTTCATCAAATTTGACAAATCTGGTCCAAACTTGCAGCAAGTATAGTTTGAAAAATTTGAACTAAAGACCAGTGGATCTTGGTTGAGGGTTCAAAGGACTAGGAAGGGGAATTGGTTTGGGGGCAAAAATCATAACAAAAATGGTAGCTCCTTTGCAAATCTCCAAGGGCTAGAATAGAAGGCAGAAATTGTTTTGATAAGATTTAAATGGAAAATAATCATATGGGGAGGTTCAACTTGCTGGATTTGATGCAAATCATGATCCAAAGATGAGGGAAGGTTTTAGGAGAGTGGATTTGCACTAAGGCCATGGCAAGAGAGATTTGTTGAAAGTGGTAAAGGATTATTCCAAAAGCCATAGTGCATTTTCAAAGAGATTTTCAAAAGGCATTTTTCCCAAATGAAAAGCATTTTGGCTTGAGTCCAAAAAGAAAAAGCAAGAACCTCCAAGACCAAAAACAAGTCTTGGGTGAATCCAAATAGAACCCTTGCCATAAAAAAATTGAAAGGGAGGGTTCTTTTGAAGAAAAGTTTTAAATCACCTCCCTCAAGTCAAGTAAATTTTTTGAAAAATCCAGATGAAATTTTGGGTGTCACACATGTTCTGAAAGGTTAGCATTAATAATAACAGGATATAACTTCTTTTCATCAGATAAGCATATTTCAAAGTGTCTGGAAATTGTTTTAATTCAAACACAGGATCACCTTTAGGTGGAGGAGGACCTCCTAGAGTTTCAATAGGCAAATTGTGTTTAAGTAGAGGATGTTGTTCAAAGAGAATATTATCTATTTCATTTCTTTCATGCATATGTAAATCAGTTTCATGGTCTAGCAAATATTGTTCTAGTGGATCAGTAGGATGCACAACAATAGAAGCAAGACCAATTATTTCATCCTTACTAGGCAATTCTTTTTCATGAAGCTTTCTACTAAACTTGGAAAAATTAAACTCATGAGACTCATCACAAAAACTACCACCGACAGTTTGTTTCTCACAATCTTTCTTAGCGTTAACGGTGTTCAAGAAAGGTCTACCAAAAATAATGGGACAAAAATCATCTTGTGGGGAACCAAGAACAAGAAAATCAGTAGGGTATTTTATTTTCCCACACAAGACTTCAACATCTCTAACAATCCCAATTTGAAATAGTATCTCTATTAGCAACATCTATGTATTCTATCTCTGCGGGTGCTATGTCATTCATAATTTCTTGATATAAGGTGTAAGGAATAGCACGCACGCTAGTACCTATGTCACGTAAACCATGATAACAATGATACCCTATTTTAACTTAGACAACAGGCAGGCCAACAACAGGTCTGTGTTTATCCTTTTATCATGTTTGGCAATTCTAGCAGCTTCTTCACAGAAGTAAATAACATGCCCGTCTACATTTTCTTCCAAGAGATCCTTAACCATAGCAATGATAGGTTCTACCTTAATTTGTTCATCAGGTTTAGGTGTTCTAATATAACTTTTGTTGACACAGTCGAAACTTTAGCATGTCCATTTATCCTAACAGGGAAAGGTGGTTTCTCAATATAAGCAGCAGGAACAACTGGATCAACATTATAAAGTATAGTTTCTTCTTTAGCTAGTACCGGTTCTTTAATGTCTTCTTTAATAGGTGGGTGATATTTAAACCACTTCTCTTTAGGGAGATCAACATGAGTAGCAAATGATTCACAAAAGGAGGCTACTATCTCAGAGTCAAGTCCATATTTAGTGCTAAACTTTTGGAAAGCATCGGTATTCATAAAAGATTTAACACAATCATACTTAATCTTAATACCTGACTCTTTACCTTCATCGAGTTCCCAATCTTCAGAGTTGCATTTATTTCTTTCCAAAAGATCCCACCAGAATTCAATAGTCTTCTTCATGAAAGAAGCAGTACAAGACGTATCGAGCATGGATTGATCATCACGAGAAAGCCGAGCATAAAAATTCTGAATAATAATTTCTCTTCAGAGCTCATGATTAGGGCATGTATATAACATTGACTTAAGCCTCCCCCAAGCTAGAGCGATACTTTATCCTCACGGGGCCAAAAATTATATATGTAATTCCGATCACGATGAACTATATGCATAGGATAATTTTTTTTGGTGAAACTCCAATTCCAAGCTCCAATATCATCGCATAGCCTATACCATGCCAATGCTTTTCCCTTCAAAGATAAAGGGAAAACATTCTTCATAACTTCATCTCCGGGTAAACCTGCAAGCTTAAACAATCCACAAATTTGTTCCACATATATCAAGTGCATATCAGGATGTTCGGTTTCGTCTCCTGCATAAGGATTAGCTAGAAGTTGTTCTATCATACCCGAAGGAATTTCATATTCAATATTTGCAGTACGTGCAGTAGGTTGAGGGGTAGCTAATTGTGGTTCCGGTCGAGGTGAAAATACCCCGAGCAAACTGTTGGGGAACGTAGTAATTTCAAAAAAATTCCTACGCACACGCAAGATCATGGTGATGCATAGCAACGAGATGGGAGAGTGTTGTCCACGTACCCTCGTAGACCGACAGCGGAAGCGTTATCACAATGCGGTTGTAGTCGTACGTCTTCACGATCCGACCGATCAAGTACCGAACGCACGGCACCTCCGAGTTCTACACACGTTCAGCTCGATGACGTCCCTCGAACTCCGATCCAGCCGAGTGTTGAGGGAGAGTTTCGTCAGCACGACGGCGTGGTGACGATGATGATGTTCCACGGACGCAGGGCTTCGCCTAAGCTCCGCAACGGTATTATCGAGGTGTAATATGGTGGAGGGGGGCACCGCACACGGCTAAAATATCGTATATCAAGTGTGTCCCTGGAGTGTCCCCTTGCCCCCGTATATAAAGGAGCAAGGGGGAGGCCGCCGGCCTAGGGAGGAGAGGCGCGCCAGAAGGGGGAGTCCTACTCCCACCGGGAGTAGGACTCCTCCTTTCCTTGTTGGAATAGGAGAAGGGAAAGGAGAAGGAGAAAGAAGGAAGGGGGCGCCCCCCTTCCCTAGTCCAATTCGGACCAGATCATGGGGAGGGGTGCGGCCACCTTTTGAGGCCTTTCTCTCCTTTCCCGTATGGCCCATTAAGGCCCAATACGAATTCCCGTAACTCTCCGGTACTCTGAAAAATACCCGAATCACTCGGAACCTTTCCGAAGTCCGAATATAGTCGTCCAATATATCGATCTTTACGTCTCGGCATTTTGAGACTCCTCTTCATGTCCCCGATCTCATCCGGGACTCCGAACTCCTTCGGTACATCAACATACATAAACTCATAATAAAACTGTCATCGTAACGTTAAGCGTGCGGACCCTACGGGTTCGAGAACTATGTAGACATGACCGAGACACCTCTCGGTCAATAACCAATAGCGGAACCTGGATGCTCATATTGGTTCCCACATATTCTACGAAGATCTTTATCGGTCAGACCGCATAACAACATACGTTGTTCCCTTTGTCATCGGTATGTTACTTGCCCGAGATTCGATCGTCGGTATCTGGATACCTAGTTCAATCTCGTTACCGGCAAGTCTCTTTACTCGTTCCGTAATACATCATCCCGCAACTAACTCATTAGTCACAATGCTTGCAAGGCTTATAGTGATGTGCATTACCGAGTGGGCCCAGAGATACCTCTCCGACAATCGGAGTGACAAATCCTAATCTCGAAATACGCCAACCCAACAAGTACCTTTGGAGACACCTGTAGAGCACCTTTATAATCACCCATTTACGTTGTGACGTTTGGTAGCACACAAAGTGTTCCTCCGGTAAACGGGAGTTGCATAATCTCATAGTCATAGGAACATGTATAAGTCATGAAGAAAGCAATAGCAACATACTAAACGATCGGGTGCTAAGCTAACGGAATGGGTCAAGTCAATCACGTCATTCTCCTAATGAGGTGATCCCGTTAATCAAATGACAACTCATGTCTATGGCTAGGAAACATAACCATCTTTGATTAACGAGCTAGTCAAGTAGAGGCATACTACTGACACTCTGTTTGTCTATGTATTCACACATGTATTATGTTTCCGGTTAATACAATTCTAGCATGAATAATAAACATTTATCATGATATAAGGAAATATATAATACTTTATTATTGCCTCTAGGGCATATTTCCTTCAGTCTCCCACTTGCACTAGAGTCAATAATCTAGTTCACATCGCCATGTGATTTAACATCAATAATTCACATCACCATGTGATTAACACCCATAGTTCACATCTCTATGTGACTAACACTCAAAGGGTTTACTAGAGTCAATAATCTAGTTCACATCGCTATGTGATTAACACCCAAAGAGTACTAAGGTGTGATCATGTTTTGATTGTGAGATAATTTTAGTCAACGGGTCTGTCACATTCAGATCCGTAAGTATTTTGTAAATTTCTATGTTTACAATGCTCTGCTCGGAGCTACTCTAGCTAATTGCTCCCACTTTCAATATGTATCTAGACCGAGACTTAGAGTCATCTAGATTAGTGTCAAAACTTGCATCGACGTAACTCTTTACGACGAACCTTTTGTCACTTCCATAATCGAGAAACATATCCTTATTCCACTAAGGATAATTTTGACCGCTGTCCAGTGATCTACTCCTAGATCACTATTGTACTCCCTTGCCAAACGGTGTAGGGTATACAATAGATCTGGTACACAGCATGGCATACTTTATAGAACCTATGGCCGAGGCATAGGGAATGACTTTCATTTTTCTATCTTCTGCCGTGGTCGGGTTTTGAGTCTTACTCAATTTCACACCTTGTAACACAGGCAAGAAACTATTTCTTTGACTGTTCCATTTTGAACTACTTCAAAATCTTGTTAAGGTATGTACTCATTGAAAAAACTTATCAAGCGTCTTGATCTATCTCTATAGATCTTGATGCTCAATATGTAAGCAGCTTCACCGAGGTCTTTCTTTGAAAAACTCCTTTCAAACACTCATTTATGCTTTGTAGAATATTTCTACATTATTTCCGATCAACAATATGTCATTCACATATACTTATCAGAAATGTTGTAGTGCTCCCACTCACTTTCTTGTAAATACAGGCTTCACCGCAAGTCTGTATAAAACTATATCCTTTGATCAACTTATCAAAGCGTATATTCCAACTCCGAGATACTTGCACCAGTCCATAGATGGATCGCTGGAGCTTGCATATTTTGTTAGCACCTTTAGGATTGACAAAACCTTCTGGTTGCATCATATACAACTCTTCTTTAATAAATCCATTAAGGAATGCAGTTTTGTTTATCCATTTGCCATATTTCATAAAATGCGGCAATTGCTAACATGATTCGGACAGACTTAAGCATAGATACGAGTGAGAAACTCTCATCGTAGTCAACACTTTGAACTTGTCGAAAACCTTTTTGCGACAATTCTAGCTTTGTAGATAGTAACACTACTATCAGCGTCCATCTTCCTCTTGAAGTTCCATTTATTCTCAATTGCTTGCCGATCATCGGGCAAGTCAACCAAAGTCCACACTTTGTTCTCATACATGGATCTCATCTCAGATTTCATGGCCTCAAGCCATTATGCAGAATCTGGGCTCACCATCGCTTCTTCATAGTTCGTAGGTTCGTCATGGTCTAGTAACATAACCTCCAGAATAGGATTACCGTACCACTCTGGTGTGGATCTTACTCTGGTTTACCTACGAGGTTTGGTAGTAACTTGATCTGAAGTTACATGATCATCATCATTAACTTCCTCACTAATTGGTGTAGAAGTCACAGGAACAGATTTCTGTGATGAACTACTTTCCAATAAGGGAGCAGGTACAGTTACCTCATCAAGTTCTACTTTCCTCCCACTCACTTCTTTCGAGAGAAACTCCTTCTCTAGAAAGGATCCATTCTTAGCGACAAATGTCTTGCCTTCGGATCTGTGATAGAAGGTGTACCCAACTATCTCCTTTGGGTATCCTATGAAGACACATTTCTCCGATTTGGGTTTGAGCTTATCAGGATGAAACTTTTTCACATAAGCATCACAACCCCAAACTCTAAGAAACGACAACTTTGGTTTCTTGCCAAACCTCAGTTCATAAGGCTTCGTCTCAACGGATTTTGATGGTGCCCTATTTAACGTGAATGTAGTTGTCTCTAATGCATAACCCCAAAACGATAGTGGTAAATTGGTAAGAGACATCATAGATTGCACTATATCCAATAAAGTACGGTTATGACGTTCGGACACACCATTATGCTCTGGTGTTCCAGGTGGCACGAATTTGTGAAACTATTCCACATTGTTTTAATTGAAGACTAAACACGTAACTCAAATATTTGTCTCCGCGATCAGATCGTAGAAACTTTATTTTCTTGTTACGATGATTTTCTACTTCACTCTGAAATTATATGAACTTTTCAAATGTTTCAGACTTCTGTTTCATTAAGTAGATATACCCATATCTGCTCAAATCATCTGTGAAGGGCAGGTCAGAAAATAATGATACCTGCTACGAGCCTCAATATTCATCGGGCCACATACATCTGTATGTATGATTTCCAACAAATCTGTTGCTCTCTCCATAGTTCCGGAGAACGGCGTTTTAGTCATCTTGCCCATGAGGCACGGTTCGCAAGCATCAAGTGATTCATAATCAAGTGATTCCAAAATCCCATCAGTATGGAGTTTCTTCATGCGCTTTACACCAATATGACCTAAACGGCCGTGCCACAAATAAGTTACACTATCATTATTAACTTTGCATCTTTTGGCTTCATTATTATGAATATGTGTATCACTACGATCGGGATCCAACAAACCATTTTCGTTGGTGTGTATGACCATAGAAGGTTTTTATTCATGTAAACAGAACAACAATTGTTCTCCAACTTAAATGAATAACCGTATTGCAATAAACATGATCAAATCATATTCATGCTCAACGCAAACACCAAATAACACTTATTTAGTTTCAACACTAATCCCGAAAGTATAGGGAGTGTGCGATGATGATCATATCAATCTTGGAACTACTTCCAACACACATCGTCACCTCGCCTTTTACTAGTCTCTGTTTATTCTGCAACTCCCGTTTCGAGTTACTACTCTTTAGCAACTGAACCAGTATCAAATACTGAGGGGTTGCTATAAACACTAGTAAGTACACATCAATAACATGTATATCCAATATACCTTTTCACTTTGCCATCCTTCTTATCCACCAAATACTTGGGGCAGTTTCGCCTCCAGTGACCAGTCCCTTTGCAGTAGAAGCACTTAGTCTCAGGCTTAGGTACAGACTTGGGCTTCTTCACTTGAGTAGCAACTTGCTTGCCGTTCTTTTTGAAGTTCCCCTTCTTCCCTTTGCCCTTTTCTTGAAACTAGTGGTCTCGTCAACCATCAACACTTGATGTTTTTCTTGATTTCTACCTTCGTCGATTTCAGCATCACGAAGAGCTCGGGAATTACTTTCGTCATCCCTTGCATACTATAGTTCATCACGAAGTTCTACTAACTTGGTGATGGTGACTAGAGAATTCTGTCAATCACTATTTTATCTGGAAGATTAACTCCCACTTGATTCAAGCGATTGTAGTCCCAGACAATCTGAGCACATGCTCACTAGTTGAGCGATTCTCCTCCATCTTTTAGCTATAGAACTTGTTGGAGACTTCATATCTCTCAACTCGGGTATTTGCTTGAAATATTAACTTCAACTCCTGGAACATCTCATATGGTCCATGACGTTCAAAACATCTTTGAAGTCCCGATTCTCAGCCGTTAAGCATGGTGCACTAAACTATCAAGTAGTCATCATATTGAGCTAGCCAAACGTTCATAACGTCTGCATCTGCTCCTGCAATAGGTCTGTCACCTAGCGGTGCATCAAGGACATAATTTTTCTCTGCAGCAATGAGGATAATCCTCAGATCACGGATCCAATCCGCATCTTTGCTACTAACATCTTTCAACATAATTTTTCTCTAGGAACATATCAAAAATAAACACAGGGAAGCAACAACGCGAGCTATTGATCTACAACATAATTTGCAAAATACTATCAGGACTAAGTTCATGATAAATTTAAGTTCAATTAATCATATTACTTAAGAACTCCCACTTAGATAGACATCCCTCTAATCATCTAAGTGATTACGTGATCCAAATCAACTAAACCATGTCCGATCATCACGTGCGATGGAGTAGTTTCAATGGTGAACATCACTATGTTGATCATATCTACTATATGATTCACGCTCGACCTTTCGGTCTCCGTGTTCCGAGGCCATATCTGCATATGCTAGGCTCGTCAAGTTTAACCTGAGTATTCCGCGTGTGCAACTGTTTTGCACCCGTTGTATTTGAACGTAGAGCCTATCACACCCGATCATCACGTGGTGTCTCAGCACGAAGAACTTTTGCAACGGTGCATACTCAGGGAGAACACTTTTATCTTGAAATTTTACTGAGAGATCATCTTATAATGCTACCGTCAATCAAAGCAGGATAAGATGCATAAAGGATTAACATCACATGCAATCAATATAAGTGATATGATATGGCCATCATCATCTTGTGCTTGTGATCTCCATCTCCGAAGCACCGTGCTTGTGATCTCCATCTCCGAAGCACCGTCATGATCACCATCGTCACAGGCGCGACACCTTGATCTCCATCGTAGTATCGTTGTCGTCTCGCCAACTTATTGCTTTTACGACTATCGCTACCGCTTAGTGATAAAGTAAAACTATTACATGGCGATTGCATTTCATACAATAAAGCGACAACCATATGGCTCCTGCCAGTTGCCGATAACTCGGTTACAAAACATGATCATCTCATACAACAAATTATATCACATCATGTCTTGACCATATCACATCACAACATGCCCTGCAAAAACAAGTTAGACGTCCTCTACTTTGTTGTTGCAAGTTTTACGTGGCTGCTACGGGCTTAGCAAGAACCGTTCTTACCTACGCATCAAAACCACAACGATAGTTTGTCAAGTTGGTGCTGTTTTAACCTTCGCAAGGACCAGGCGTAGCCACACTCGGTTCAACTAAAGTGAGAGAGACAGACACCCGCCGGTCACCTTTAAGCAACGAGTGCTCGCAACGGTGAAACCAGTCTCGCGTAGGCGTACGCGTAATGTCGGTCCGGGCCGCTTCATCTCACAATACCGCAGAACCAAAGTATGACATGCTGGTAAGCAGTATGACTTATATCGCCACAACTCACTTGTGTTCTACTCGTGCATAGCATCAACGCATAAAACCAGGCTCGGATGCCACTGTTGGGGAACGTAGTAATTTCAAAAAAATTCCTACGCACACGCAAGATCATGGTGATGCATAGCAACGAGAGGGGAGAGTGTTGTCCACGTACCCTCGTAGACCGACAGCGGAAGCGTTATCACAATGCGGTTGTAGTCGTACGTCTTCACGATCCGACCGATCAAGTACCGAACGCACGGCACCTCCGAGTTCTACACACGTTCAGCTCGATGACGTCCCTCGAACTCCGATCCAGCCGAGTGTTGAGGGAGAGTTTCGTCAGCACGACGGCGTGGTGACGATGATGATGTTCCACGGACGCAGGGCTTCGCCTAAGCTACGCAACGGTATTATCGAGGTGTAATATGGTGGAGGGGGGCACCGCACACGGCTAAAATATCGAATATCAAGTGTGTCCCTGGGGTGCCCCCCTGCCCCGTATATAAAGGAGCAAGGGGGAGGCCGCCGGCCTAGGGAGGAGAGGCGCGCCAGAAGGGGGAGTCCTACTCCCATCGGGAGTAGGACTCCTCCTTTCCTTGTTGGAATAGGAGAAGGGAAAGGAGAAGGAGAAAGAAGGAAGGGGGCGCCCCCCTTCCCTAGTCCAATTCGGACCAGATCATGGGGAGGGGTGCGGCCACCTTTTGAGGCCATTCTCTCCTTTCCCGTATGGCCCATTAAGGCCCAATACGAATTTCCGTAACTCTCCGGTACTCCGAAAAATACCCGAATCACTCGGAACCTTTCCGAAGTCCGAATACAGTCGACCAATATATCGATCTTTACGTCTCGGCCATTTTGAGACTCCTCGTCATGTCCCCGATCTCATCCGGGACTCCGAACTCCTTCGGTACATCAACATACATAAACTCATAATAAAACTGTCATCGTAACGTTAAGCGTGCGGACCCTACGGGTTCGAGAACTATGTAGACATGACCGAGACACCTCTCCGGTCAATAACCAATAGCGGAACCTGGATGCTCATAATGGTTCCCACATATTCTGCGAAGATCTTTATCGGTCAGACCGCATAACAACATACGTTGGTCCCTTTGTCATCGTCGGTATGTTACTTGCCCGAGATTCGATCATCGGTATCTCGATACCTAGTTCAATCTCGTTACCGGCAAGTCTCTTTACTTGTTCCGTAATACATCATCCCGCAACTAACTCATTAGTCACAATGCTTGCAAGGCTTATAGTGATGTGCATTACCGAGTGGGCCCAGAGATACCTCTCCGACAATCGGAGTGACAAATCCTAATCTCGAAATACGCCAACCCAACAAGTACCTTTGGAGACACCTGTAGAGCACCTTTATAATCACCCATTTACGTTGTGACGTTTGGTAGCACACAAAGTGTCCCTCCGGTAAACGGGAGTTGCATAATCTCATAGTCATAGGAACATGTATAAGTCATGAAGAAAGCAATAGCAACATACTAAACGATCGGGTGCTAAGCTAACGGAATGGGTCAAGTCAATCACGTCATTCTCCTAATGAGGTGATCCCGTTAATCAAATGACAACTCATGTCTATGGCTAGGAAACATAATCATCTTTGATTAATGAGCTAGTCAAGTAGAGGCATACTAGTGACACTCTATTTGTCTATGTATTCACACATGTATTATGTTTCCGGTTAATACAATTCTAGCATGAATAATAACCATTTATCATGATATAAGGAAATATATAATACTTTACTATTGCCTCTAGGGCATATTTCCTTCACAAACCCCTCAAAGGATTGTTTTCCATAGTAACAAGTGACAATAAATTTCAGCACACTATATAAATGTTTCCTTACTAAATTCCACTTACCAAAGGCGCTTCACTACCTGGCAATGGCGCCAGAAAATAGCCTTGATGACCCACAAGTATAGGGCATCAATTGTAGCTCTTTTTGATAAGTAAGAGTGTCGAACCCAACGAGGAGCAGAAGGAAATGACAAGTGGTTTTCAGTAAGGTAATGTCTGCAAGTGCTAAAATTGTAAGTAACAGAGTAGTTTGGTAGCCAGATAATTTGTAATGAGCAAGTAATGATAGTAGTAACAAAAGTGCAGCAAGGTAGCCCAATCCTTTTGAGGCAAAGGACAGGCGAAACGGTCTCTTATAGTAAGCAAAGCGTTCTTGAGGGTACACGGGAATTTCATCTAGTCACTTTCACCATGTTGACTCGATTTGGGTTTGCTACTTTGATAATTTGATATGTGGGTGGACCGGTGCTTAGGTGCTGTTCTTACTTGAACAAACCTCCTACTTATGATTAACCCCCTGGCAAGCATCCGCAACTACGAGAAATGTATTAAGAATAAATTCTAACCATAGCATTAAACTTTTGGATCCAATCGGTCCCTTACGGAATAGCGCATAAACTAGGGTTTAAGCTTCTATCACTCTCGCAACCCATCATCTAATAACTACTCCACAATGCATTCCCTTAGGCCCAAATATGGTGAATTGTCATGTAGTCGACGTTCACATGACACCACTAAGGGAATCACAACATACATACTATCAAAATATCGAACACATATCAAGTTCACATGATTACTTGCAACATGATTTCTCCCGTGACCTCAAGAACAAAAGTAACTACTCACCAATGGTAATCATGCTCAAGATCAGAGGGGTATTAAATAGCATATTGGATCTGAACATATAATCTTCCGCCAAATAAACCATATAGTAATCAACTACAAGATGTAATCAACACTACTAGTCACCCACAAGCACCAATCTATAGTTCCGGTACAAAGATTGAACACAAGAGATGAACTAGGGTTTGAGATGAGATGGTGTTGTTGAAGATGTTGATGGAGATTGCCCTCCCCAAGATGGGAGAGTTGTTGTTGATGATGATGACGATGATTTCCCCCTCCGGGAGGGAAGTTCCCTCGGCAGAATCGCTCCACCGGAGGGCAAAAGTGCTCCTGCCCAAGGTCCGCCTCGAGACGGCGGTGCTCCATCCTGAAAGTCCTCCCCTTATTTTTTCTAGGTCAAAATGACTTATATACCAGAAGATGGGCACCAGAGGTGGGCCTGGGTGAGCACAACCCACCAGGGCGCGCCTGGGCTCCCTGGCGCGCCCAGGTGGGTTGTGCCCACCTGGTGGTCCCCCTCTGGTACTTATTGGCTCCAATATTCCTCAACTATTCCATAAAAAATCTCCGTGAAGTTTCAGCTTGTTTGGATTTGTGCAGAATAGGTGGCCTGATGTAGCTTTTCCTGGTCCAGATTTTGAGCTGCCGGAATTCTCCCTCTTTGTGTGTACCTTGCATATTATGAGAGAAAATGCATTAGAATTACTCCAAAAAGCATTATTATGCATAAAAACATCATAAATAATAGTAGGAAAACATGATGCAAAATGGATGTATCAAGTATGTAAAAGTATATAGTATAAACCCGTGATCACCTCCCGAAGTGATCACGGCCCAGTAGTATAGCATGGCAAACGGACAAGAGTGTAGGGCCACTGATGTAATACTAGCAACCTATACTAAGCGTTAGGATAGCAGGTAGCAACAATGACAGGCTATGCAACGGAATAGGAGCAATCTAATAACCCACAAGTATAGGGGATCGCAACAGTTTTTGAGGGTAGAGTATTCAACCCAAATTTATAGATTCGACACAAGGGGAGCCAAAGAATAGTTGAAGGTATTAGCAGCTGAGTTGTCAATTCAACCACACCTAGAGATTAATTATCTGCAGCAAAGTGATCAGTAGCAAAGTAGTTTGATAGTTTTGATAGTAGTGACAGCAGGAACGGTAACAGTAACAATGATAGCAGTAATTTGTAGCAAGTGTAACAGTGATGATAGCAGTAGTAACTTAGCAGAAACAATATAAGATAAATCCGTAGGCATTGGATCGGTGACTTGTTGGATGATATTCATCATGTGACAGTTATAACCTAGGGCGATACGGCACTAGCTCCAGTTCATTGATATAATGTAGGCATGTATTCCGTAAATAGTCATACGTGCTTTATTAAAAGAAATTGCATGACATCTTTTGTCCTACCCTCCCGTGGCAGCGGGGTCCATATTCGAAACTAAGGGATATTAAGGCCTTGTTTTAATAGAGAACCGGAACAAAGCATTAACACATAGTGAATACATGAACTCCTCAAACTACGGTCATCACCGGGAGTGGGCCCGGTTGTTGTCACTCCGGGTTGCCGGATCATAACATGTAGTAGGTGACTATAACTTGCAAGATCGGATCTAAAACATGGATATAATGATGAATTCATAAACGGTTCAGATCTGAGTTCATGGCACCCGGGCCCAAAGTGACAAGCATTAAGCATAGCAAAGTCATAGCAACATCAATCTATGAACATAGTGGATACTAGGGATCAAGCCCTAACAAAACTAACTCGATTACATGATGAATCTCATCCAACTCCTCACCGACCAGGGAGCCTACGAAAGAATTACCACTCCCGGTGGGGAGCATCATGGAATTGGCGATGGAGATTGGTTGGTGATGACGAAGAACAAAGATCCCCCTCTCCGGAGCCCCAAACGGACTCCAGATCTGCCCTCCCGAGGAAGAACAGGGCTTGGCAGCGGCTCCGTCTCGTTTATCATGATAATTCTTTCTGCCTGATTTTTTTCTGGAAATATGTGATTTTATAGTATTAGGGGGGCCATCAGCGGGGCCACCAGGTGGGTACAACCCACCTGGGCGTGCTAGGAGAGGGGGCGTGCCCTAGTGGGTTGTGCCCAACCAGGGGCCTCTCTCTGGTGGTTGTTGGCTGCAAAAATCTTCATTTATTCCATAAAAAATCCTCACAAAGTTTCGTTCCATTCCGAGAACTTTTATTTCTGCACAAAAACAACACCATGGTAGTTCTGCTGAAAATAGCGTCAGTCCGGGGTTAGTTTCATTCAAATCATGCAAATTAGAGTCCAAAACAAGAGGAGAAGCATGAGAAAAAGTAGATACATTGGAGACGTATCACTATCGAATCAACAACAGTAGCAAACCTAATGCAAGAATAAGAGAGAAGAGAGTGGGCGATATCTGGTTGATCAAAGGGGGTTTGCTTGCCCAGAAGCTTGGCAGAGAAAGAGGGTCGTCATGTGACGCCCCCGATTTGACCATACACTAATCATGCACGCAAATGTGTACGATCAAGATCAGGGACTCACGGGAAGATATCACAACACAACTCTAAAACATAAATAAGTCATACAAGCATCATAATACAAGCCATGGGCCTCGAGGGCTCGAATACAAGTGCTCGATCACAGACGAGTCAGTGGAAGCAACAATATCTAAGTACAGACATAAGTCAAACAAGTTTGCCTTAAGAAGGCTAGCACAAAAGTAGCAACGATCGAAAAGGCAAGGCCTCCTGCCTGGGACCTCCTAACTACTCCTCGAAGCCGAACTCCATGTAGAATCATCCTTGGGATCTCTAGCTCCTGGACTCCAGCATCTGGTTGCGACAATCAGGTATAGAAAGGGGAAAAGAGGGAGAAAAGCAACTGTGAGTACTCATCCAAAGTACTCGCAAGCAAGGAACTACACTACATATGCATGGGTATATGTGTAAAGGGCCATATCAGTGGACTGAATTGCAGAATGCCAGAACAAGGGGGGATAGCTAGTCCTGTCGAAGACTACGCTTCTGGCCACCTCCATCTTGCAGCATGTAGAAGAGAGTAGATGGTAAGTTCACCAAGTAGCATCGCATAGCATAATCCTACCCGGCGATCCCCTCCTCGTCACCCTGTTAGAGAGCGATCACCGGGTTATATCTGGCACTTGGAAGGGTGTGTTTTATTAAGTATCCAGTTCTAGTTGTCATAAGGTCAAGGTACAACTCCGGGTCATCCTTTTACCGAGGGACACGGCTATTCGAATAGATAAACTTCCCTGCAGGGGTGCACCACATAACCCAACACACTCGATCCCATTTGGCCGGACACACTTTTCTGGGTCATGCCCGGCCGCGGAAGATCAACACGTCGCAGCCCCACCTAGGCTCAACAAAGAGGTCAACACGCCGGTCTAAATCCTATGCGCGCAGGGGTCTGGGCCCATCGCCCATTGCACACCTGCACGTTGCGTGCGCGGCCGGAAGCAGACCTAGCCTAGTAGGCGTTCCAGTCCAATCTGGCGCGCGCCGCTCCGTCGCTGACGTCAAGAAGAGCTTCGGCTGATACCACGACGCCGGGATACCCATAACTACTCCCGCGTAGATGGTTAGTGCGTATAGACCAAATGGCCAGACTCAGATCAAATACCAAGAACTCGTTAAGCGTGTTATGTTGAAGTAACCGCGGACGCCGTCCAGGGCCAGGCCCACCTCTCTCCTAGGTGGTCTCAACCTGCCCTGTTGCTCCGCCACAAAGCAACGGTCGGGGGCCGTCAGGAACCCAGGCCCACCTCTACCGGGATGGAGCCACCTGTCCTTTCAGCCCCCTCATCAGAATCACTTGCGGGTACTCCTCGAGCCGACCCGACTTTAGTCACCACATGTGTCATGTATATAATGTATATAGTATATACCCGTGATCACCTCCCAAAGTGATCACGGCCCAGTAGTATAGCATGGCAGACGGACAAGAGTGTAGGGCCACTGATGGAACACTAGCATCCTATACTAAGCAGTAGGATAGCAGATAAGGGTAACAACTGTAGCAACAATGACAGGCTATGCATCAGGATAGGATTAACGGAAAGCAGTAACATGCTACACTACTCTAATGCAAGCAGTATAGAGAAGAATAGGCAATATCTGGTGATCAAGGGGGGCTTGACTGGTTGTTCTGGCAAGAAGGGTTCGTCGTCGATGTAGTCGATCACAGGGGTACCGGCATCGGTCTCAGGGTCTACCGGAAAGAAGTAACGGAGGGGGAACACAATAAATAACAGAGCAATCAAAGCATCACAAAGCATAACATGGCAAACGCGGTGTTAGATGTGCCCTAACGCGATAGTAGGTGATATCGGCAAAGGGGGGAAACATTCGGGAAAGTATTCCCGATGTTTGACGTTTTCGGAGAGATGGAACGGAGGTGGATTGTTGCGAGTTCGATACGTTAGGGATGTGTGGCGGACGAACGGGCTGCGTATCCGGATTCGTCTCGTCGTTCTGAGCAACTTTCATGTACAAAGTTTTTTCATCTGAGCTACGATTTATTTTATATGATTTTCAAAAGAATTTATTAACTTCTGGAATTTAATTGATTATTTAATTTAATTCGAAATTGGATTTATGACATCAGCATGATGTCGTGCTGACGTCAGCAGTCAACAGGGGTTGACTGGTCAGCCTGACCAGTGGGTCCCACTGGTCAGTGACACATTTTAATTTAAACATATTAATTAACCTAATCAGGATTAATTATGGGTGGGCCCCACTGTCATTAACTGATTAATTAATTAACTAACAGTTTAATTAATTTAGTTATTTGATTAGTTTAATTAATGAAAATTAATTAAGTTAATTAATTCTTTAAATAATTAATTATTATTATTATTTATTTAATTTTTTATCTTTTCTTTTTTTTAACGTTTTGGGGGCGTGGGGCCGCAAGGTCAGTGGCTCAGGGGGAGCCCCAGCGGGCGAACGAGCGCGGGTCTCGGGCGCGGTTGCAGGCGCCCATCGAGGGCGAGGCTGTGGCCTCGGCTGGGCACGCCCGCGTAGCAGGGGGGCCTCGGCCAGGGCCGGCGATGGAGCAGGGCGGTCGCCGGGAGCGGCCGCGGCCGGGTCCGGTGGGGGGGTGCCGGCGGGACTCTGTCGGCGAGGTCCGGCGACGAGGTGTCCTCGGCGGGGGGGGCCAGTGTGGTGGTGGAAACGGGAGGCGGCAGGAGCACGGCCACGGGCAGCCGCGGGCGCAGCCAGGGCATGCCCTGGGTGCGGCTAGCGGAGACGGGGCGCACGGGGAAGGTCGCGGCGAGCAAGACGCGGGGGCGGTGTGAGCACGGGCGTACGCAGACGGCGGCGGTCAGATCCAGCGACGGGAGCAGAGGGGAGAGGAGGAGCCGGAGGTGCTCACGGCGGTCGTAGGGGAGTGGCAGCGGGCTCGAGGAGGAGGACGGGGACGCGGTCGACGACGAAGAAGATGGCGAGGCGGCGACCCGGGCGAGGAAGGCTCGGCGAGGTCGTGGTGGCGACAACGGGCGATGGCATGCGCGAGGGAGAGGAGAGGCGAGGGGGCGACGACGGCGGTGGGCAGCTTCGGCGAAGCAGTGGCGGGACGAGGCGGCGACGGTGTACGGCGGCGGCGTCGCCGGGGAGAGGTGGCGGGGTCGGGACGAGGCCGACGGGGGGGGCATGGGGCGTCAGGGGCGAGCGTCGCCCGATTGGATCGGGGGAGTGGGGGTGAGAGAGCGAGAGGGGGATCGAGGGGGAGTGGGGTAGTGGGGGGGCGACGGGGTGGATAGGGTTCCACGGACAAGGAGATAAGGGGAGTGGTGCTGGGCCGCAGCTGGGCCGTCCTGTTGCTGGGCCGGAGCCCAGTTGGGGGGGGGGTTGCTTAACTCTTTTTTTTTGTCTTTACTTTTTCTTATTTTCTTTTTTTATTTGTAGTTTCTTTTATTTTTTTAGTTTTACAAAAATTACCATTAGTGCCTAAATTTGTATTTATCAACAAACTACTGTGAGATTAATCCTTAACCCATAATAAAATAGTTTTGGCATTTTATAAATTCAATAGGCATTTGTTTAATTGTTTTCACTATTGTTTTAATTGTTTTAGAGCCTTTAAATATTTTATCAAAGCTTGGTTTCTCCACCATAATTACTTACGATTTATTTGACACAACCCGAACATTTTAGTTTTGATATTTGAAAATTTTACTGTTTGCCTATATTTTAGATTTTTATTTGAATCATTTTTGAACTAACTCCAGTTATCAACAGTAACCGAGGTGACGTGGCACCATTAGCAGAGGTTTACTGTAGCCTAATTATCCGGGCGTCACAATTCTCCTCCACTACAAGAAATCTCGTCCCGAGATTTAAGAGGGGAAGTGACGGGAAAGGGATTTGGTCACGAAATTCTAACGAGCGTTCTCGATCTTGGTTGCTCTTCTCGGAGCGGTTGATCCATTACGTTGATGTCTTCATTTTCCTGCTTCAGGTCATCATGATGAAGCTGGCATCCTTCCTTCGGGAACTCCATCGTACTTACGAAGGACAAGGGGTAACTTCGGAATAATAGGCCTCTGAACGGTTGACTATCTGGTTGATCACATCGGGGAAGGTGGCGGAAAGTAACTCTCGAATGGAAATTTAATACAATATCGAGAGCAAAGTAAGGAGGTATCGTGGGGAAGTTTCGAGCGGGCAGGCAATCGTTTGATGCCTGAAGGGTTTTGAGCAACGGGAATAAGTATTGTGTCTGATACCAAAATTGAGCACTAGGAAGGTGACCCGTGAATTACTTACGAAGTCAAGCAAAATGAATAGCTTTGGCAACAGGGGTGTACAGGAGAGTCAGGTTTCGATCCTGTGGAACTGTGGGTTATGGGCCCACCATGTGGGTTAAAAGTAGAAAGGCCGTTGGCATCTTACACGGTCATGATAGCAAGACATGTCAGAGGGTAGCCTATCAGTTATGTTGGCAACAACGTTGGTACCAAGGGCGAGGGACAAAGAGAACCATTTTCCTGCTCGTTGAATGAGGCGGACCATTAGGCAAAGTTCTAGTCCATCGGTGGTTACCGAAATGTCACCAACAATAGTAACAGGGTCTTACTGATAGAGTTGTACACCGAGGTGTTTACATAAGCAGGAGAATATTACTGCTTAGATCATATAGATCACCAGAAAGGTTAAACCAAACAATGGAAAGGAAAATATGATTATCAGATTAAACAGAAGAATGGAAAGGAAAATGTGTTTAAACACATATTTCAAGGGTATATCCTTCGCAAGGACAAGCAGAGCATGATATCCATGACATGATATAATGTAGAAAACTCTTTAGGTACGGGAGAGAATTTTCATAACATTACCCATACAGCGGTGTTTGGTTAATTGCGCAGGAAACATTTAGCATTGTGCTTCAAATGTTCCCGTTGAAAATCGGAGTACCATAGACATGCTTCGAGATAGCATTGACATGGTCAACAGGTGAAGATCAGAATTTGGAAACAAAAAGGATCCATCCAAAAGATGGATTTCCACAATTATGTGAACAAGGAGATAACATTAGCTAGATCGAATGACTTAATGATGTATGCTCGAGGAAAACATACACAATTAAACATTGGTTGAAAGGTGCACCCGAATATGGGCTTAGGTAGCATGATCAATGTTAGAATGGTGACTCGATAACCAATACACAAGGAATGAAACTATCGTTCATTAACTTACAAGCAATAGGGTTGCTGGTAGTTTTGAATTTTACACATCACAGTTCATTTGTTGGTACTTCGTTTAGAAACAACACGGGGACCAAGAAAGAATGGTGATGGTGAGAAGTATCATTGTACCAAGAATTCTTAAGAGTAATTCTCACGACATTCTTGACACCAAAGATGGTAATACTCCAAGGTAAAGAAGAACTAAGGCTGGATAGCAAGGATCTCAAGGTACAACACAAAACACGAACAAGTTTGTGTTGAACGGAAGGCAATAAGGTGGTCCATGATAACACAAATCATCGAGGGCAAGGGTGGAATTTCTCATCATGAATTCAAGGGCTATCCTGGAAGAGCTCAGAATGCCGATGATGATCACGACACATTTGTCGAGAGATTTCATGAAGATGTAATCGATTGGCGATGACATCAAGTCAAAGGAATGATGAAGCGAAGGGATATTGGAACCACGGTACGACACAAACTCGAAATCAAGCTTGTTGTTCAAGGCGAATTGATATGACGAGGAAAGTCGGCGTAAGCTTAGCTCATCGTCGAAAATCGTACTTCGGAAAGGACCAGATAGCACAGTTAAAAAGTTGCATGATAATGATATAGCCGATCGGGCTAGGAATGACTTGAAGGGTTATTAAATCATAAGCAACGAAAATTACTTAGAGTTATTGAATTGGAGTGCGGAATCGATCCACTTAACGGTGTTCTCGAGTGACTAATAACTTAGAACCCGAGGGAAATTGGAATTGGCGAGAATAATAGTTGACGAAGAACTCATAAGAAGTTATGTAGTTCCGTGGTATTCTTGAGATACCAGAGTGTAATACTCGACGGTAGAGCAGTGTAGAGGGTGGACACGTGAAATGATCTGCAGAAGACAAGTACTTAAACTTGCCCGAAAAATGGGATCAAAGAAGAACATATGGTCGGAACCACAATTGCAAAGGATCAATTCACCGATACCAATGGATATTATATCAAGGAAATAGTTATTATTACAAGAAGCTTCCATGATAGGATCTACATCGTGTCCATGGGCATGAACACAAAGTTCAAGGTCGACTCCCACTTCTCCAATGCATAACCTTTCATTCACCGCTCTATTAAAAATAATTTGAGTGCGAAGACCTACCTGGTGAATTACCAGAAGAGTATGAACCTTGGAAAACTTTCGGGTTCACACAGATTAAGGAAAGCATTGGTTCAACCCATCAGGGCATCTTAGGAACATATACCACAAACTTCGGAGTAAATATTACAAGCTCGAAAGAAGAGCATGGTTGACAAAGCAGAGGATACAATTTACCAAAGGCATTATGTATCCGAGGAAAAGCTCACAGGCTTATTGAATACGAAGGACGCTGTCGGATAAAATCCAACAAAGGATCTGGTGGTCCACAAGGGATCTGACGTGAGCAACGGTACTCCACTAGAGGAAGAAGAATGCAAGGAGATCAGATTATAAAAACAACTGACTAACTCAAAGCTCAAAGGCAAAGGAATTATGATTTCCAAATCAAGGGATCCGAAGCAATGCTCTGATTAGGGATGGATAAGTTGAATAGCCTTAGGGATACAATCGACAGTAATTTGATTAGTCGAGAACTAGCTCACGTTTCAAATGATGTCTGAGCCGGAAGGATGAATTCTAGGCTCTGATTGAGGATTGCGAGCATTCGCAACAAATTGAAGCAACGGACTCAAAATGATAAATGACAAGGGATGCCAATAAGATTTCGAGACTTAAGATTAATCATAATGCAAGTAAGCAAGAATTTCAAGAGCAAAAGGCTCCTGAGGATTTTCGGAAGATCGAATGGTATTTTGAACGCTTTTGTGAAATACTCGAATCAACTGGGGATGAGCGGATACTCGGTAAGTGCGAGAATTATCCGTAGGGGTATTCAGGTGACAAAGAACTGTATAGCAGTAAGCTCAAAGGATTCTTGGAACAACAGAGAGCATTACGGGGTATCTTGTAGTAACAAGATCAACTGGGAAACATTGTATGAATGGCGAGTATACGTGGTTATCCATAGGAGTTCATCGATGAAAGGGAATTGTAAAAGCGATGAACACAAGTTCTCGGGTTATCAGCGGAGAGTATCTTCAGGGTCTTCACGTGCAGCAGACGATCATCAGTAATAAGGGGCTCTCCGGGTGAAAGTGATAACGAGATCCTAATGTTAGATTTAGCAAAATTCGCTTAACCCGAATAGAAGAGAGATCAGAGTCCCAGAGTATAGTCAAGGAGTAAAAGATCCTAATACCACCCAATGGCGACGTGGGCCCGTAAGCCACACAGCCATGTTAGTAAAAGTTTTTCAATGACTAGACTCGACTTCGGCCAAGGAGTTGGAAAGGGGGATTCCTACAGGCAGTTGGCTCTGATACCAACTTGTGACGCCCCCGATTTGACCGTAGACTAATCATGCACGCAAATGTGTACGATCAAGATCAGGGACTCGCGGGAAGATATCACAACACAACTCTAAAACATAAATAAGTCATACAAGCATCATAATACAAGCCAGGGGCCTCGAGGGCTCGAATACAAGTGCTCGATCACAGACGAGTCAGCGGAAGCAACAATATCTGAGTATAGACATAAGTTAAACAAGTTTGCCTTAAGAAGGCTAGCACAAAAGTAGCAACAATCGAAAAGGCAAGGCCTCCTGCCTGGGACCTCCTAACTACTCCTCGAAGCCGAACTCCATGTAGAATCATCCTCGGGATCTCTAGCTCCTGGACTCCAGCATCTGGTTGCGACAATCAGGTATAGAAAGGGGAAAAGAGGGAGAAAAGCAACCGTGAGTACTCATCCAAAGTACTCGCAAGCAAGGAGCTACACTACATATGCATGGGTATATGTGTAAAGGGCCATATCAGTGGACTGAACTGCAGAATGCCAGAATAAGGGGGATAGCTAGTCCTGTCGAAGACTACGCTTCGGGCCACCTCCATCTTGCAGCATGTAGAAGAGAGTAGATGGTAAGTTCACCAAGTAGCATTGCTTAGCATAATCCTACCCGGCGATCCCCTCCTCGTCACCCTGTTAGAGAGCGATCACCGGGTTATATCTGGCACTTGGAAGGGTGTGTTTTATTAAGTATCCAGTTCTAGTTGTCATAAGGTCAAGGTACAACTCCGGGTCATCCTTTTACCGAGGGACACGGCTATTCGAATAGATAAACTTCCCTGCAGGGGTGCACCACATAACCCAACACGCTCGATCCCATTTGGCCGGACACACTTTTCTGGGTCATGCCCGGCCGCGGAAGATCAACACGTCGCAGCCCCACCTAGGCTCAACAGAGAGGTCAACACGTCGGTCTAAATCCTATGCGCGCAGGTGTCTGGGCCCATTGCACACCTGCACGTTGCGTGCACGGCCGGAAGCAGACCTAGCCTAGTAGGCGTTCCAGTCCAATCCGGCGGGCGTCGCTCCGTCGCTGACGTCAAGAAGAGCTTCGGCTGATACCACGACGTCGGGATACCCATAACTACTCCCGCGTAGATGGTTAGTGCGTATAGACCAAATGGCCAGACTCAGATCAAATACCAAGAACTCGTTAAGCGTGTTATGTTGAAGTAACCGCGGACGCCGTCCAGGGCCAGGCCCACCTCTCTCCTAGAAGGTCTCAACCTGCCCTGTCGCTCTGCCACAAAGTAACAGTCGGGGGCCGTCAGGAACCCAGGCCCACCTCTACCGGGATGGAGCCACCTGTCCTTTCAGCCCCCTCATCAGAATCACTTGCGGGTACTCCTCGAGCCGACCCGACTTTAATCACCACATGTGTCATGTATATAATGTATATAGTATATACCCGTGATCACCTCCCAAAGTGATCACGGCCCAGTAGTATAGCATGGCAGACGGACAAGAGTGTAGGGCCACTGATGGAACACTAGCAGCCTATACTAAGCAGTAGGATAGCAGATAAGGGTAACAACTGTAGCAACAATGACAGGCTATGCATCAGGATAGGATTAACGGAAAGCAGTAACATGCTACACTACTCTAATGCAAGCAGTATAGAGAAGAATAGGCGATATCTGGTGATCAAGGGGGGGCTTGCCTGGTTGTTCTGGCAAGAAGGGTTCGTCGTCGATGTAGTCGATCACAGGGGTACCGGCATCGGTCTCAGGGTCTACCGGAAAGAAGTAACGGAGGGGGAACACAATAAATAACAGAGCAATCAAAGCATCACAAAGCATAACATGACAAACGCGGTGTTAGATGTGCCCTAACGCGGTAGTAGGTGATATCGGCAAAGGGGGGAAACAATCGGGAAAGTATTCCCGATGTTTGACGTTTTCGGAGAGATGGAACGGAGGTGGATTGTTGCGAGTTCGATACGTTAGGGATGTGTGGCGGACGAACGGGCTGCGTATCCGGATTCGTCTCGTCGTTCTGAGCAACTTTCATGTACAAAGTTTTTTCATCTGAGCTACGATTTATTTTATATGATTTTCAAAAGAATTTATTAACTTCTGGAATTTAATTAATTATTTAATTTAATTCGAAATTGGATTTATGACATCAGCATGATGTCATGCTGACGTCAGCAGTCAACAGGGGTTGACTGGTCAGCCTGACCAGTGGGTCCCACTGGTCAGTGACACATTTTAATTTAAACATATTAATTAACCTAATCAGGATTAATTAAGGGTGGGCCCCACTGTCATTAACTGATTAATTAATTAACTAACAGTTTAATTAATTTAGTTATTTGATTAGTTTAATTAATCAAAATTAATTAAGTTAATTAATTCTTTAAATAATTAATTATTATTATTTATTTAATTTTTTATCTTTTCTTCTTTCTTTTAATGTTTTGGGGGCGTGGGGCCTCAAGGTCAGTGGCTCAGGGGGAGCCCCAGCGGGCGAACGGGCGCGGGTCTCGGGCGCGGTTGCAGGCGCCCGTCGAGGGCGAGGCCGTGGCCTCGGCTGGGCACGCCCGCGTAGCAGGGGGGCCAGGGCCGGCGATGGAGCAGGGCGGTCGCCGGGAGCGGCCGCGGCCGGGTCCGGTGGGGGGGTTGCCGGCGGGACTCTGTCGGCGAGGTCCGGCGACGAGGTGTCCTCGGCGAGGAGGGGGCCAGTGTGGTGGTGGAAACGGGAGGCGGCAGGAGCACGGCCACGGGCAGCCGCGGGCGCAGCCAGGGCATGCCCTGGGTGCGGCGAGCGGAGACGGGGCACACGGGGAAGGTCGCGGCGAGCGAGACGCGGGGGCGGGGTGAGCACGGGCGTACGCAGACGGCGGCGGTCAGATCCGGCGATGGGAGCAGAGGGGAGAGGAGGAGCCGGAGGTGCTCACGGCGGCCGTAGGGGAGTGGCAGCGGGCTCGAGGATGAGGACGGGGACGCGGTCGACGACGAAGAGGATGGCGAGGCGGCGACCCGGGCGAGGAAGGCTCGGCGAGGTGGTGGCGGCGACGACGGGCGATGGCGTGCGCGAGGGAGAGGAGAGGCGAGGGGGCGACGACGGCGGTGGGCAGCTTCGGCGAAGCAGTGGTGGGACAAGGCGGCGACGGTGTGCGGCGGCGGCGTCGCTGGGGAGAGGTGGCGGGGTCGGGACGAGGCCGACGGGGGGGGCGCGGGGCGTCGGGGGCGAGCGTCGCCCCGATTGGATCGGGGGAGTGGGGGTGAGAGAGCGAGAGGGGGATCGAGGGGGAGTGGGGTAGTGGGGGGCGACGGGGTGGATAGGGTTCCACCAACAAGGGGATAAGGGGAGTGGTGCTGGGCCGCAGCTGGGCCGGAGCCCAATTGGGGGGTTGCTTTCCTCTTTTTTTTATTTGTTTTGTCTTTACTTTTTCTTATTTTCTTTTTTTATTTGTAGTTTCGTTTTTTTAGTTTTACAAAAATTACCATTAGTGCCTAAATTTGTATTTATCAAGAAACTACTGTGAGATTAATCCTTAACCCATAATAAAATAGTTTTGGCATTTTAGAAATTCAATAGGCATTTGTTTAATTGTTTTCACTATTGTTTTAATTGTTTTAGAGCCTTTAAATATTTTATCAAAGCTTGGTTTCTCCACCATAATTACTTACGATTTATTTGACACAACCCGAACATTTTAGTTTTGATATTTGAAAATTTTACTGTTTGCCTATATTTTAGATTTTAATTTGAATCATTTTTTGAACTAACTCCAGTTATCAACAGTAATCGAGGTGACATGGCACCATTAGCAGAGGTTTACTGTAGCCTAATTATCCGGGTGTCACACGTCAACACCATAGTCGATTGGGGCAGCAACGGCGTCAATCTCGTAGTCTACCAGGGAGAAGAGGGGGAAGAAACAATGAATACAATGCAAACAGGTGCAAGACATGGCAATAAGCGGTGCTAAGTGTGCCCTAACGCGGTAGTAGGTGACACCGGCGAAGGGAGGAAACATCAGGGAAAGTATTCACGGTGTTTGACATTTCCGGATAGTCGAACCTGACGGCACAGTTGCATGTTCTCTATGCTAGGGATGCATGGCTGACAAACGGACTGCGTATTTCGATGCGCCTCGTCGTTCTGAGCAACCTTCATGTACAAAGTATTTTCACCTGACAAATGGTTTATATTATATTATTGTTCAAATTTTAATTCATTTTCTACATTATTTTAATTCAAAAACTTTTACAGCGCCATCATGATGTCAGCATGACGTTAGCGGTCAAAGTTGACCGTTGCCCAGTCAACAGATTGATGGGTCCCATTTGTCAATGACTGACTAATCTAACAAACATATTAATTAGATTAACTAACACAGGTTAATTAAGTTAATTAAGTATCCTAATTAATTAATTAATTAATACTATTATTAATTCATTTTCCTTTTTTATTTACGTTCCTCGGGGCTGAGGCCCCCGAGTTAGTGGCCCAGAGGGAGCCTTAACGGGGCGGGCGACGGGCGACGTGCGCAGGGCGCAGCCCGACGGGGCACCCGCCTAGTCCAGCCGCGGCTGGGAGCGACCTGAGCGGCGCGGCGGACGGTGGACGATGCGGGCAGGGGAAGCTGCACAAGGGAGGCCAGTGCAGGCGAGCGGCGGAGGCGGCTGCTAGCAGCAGGCCGGAGCGAGGGCGGGCGTGGCCGGCCGGAGCAGGCACGGCCTAGCGCGGTGGCGGCGCAGGCGCGCATGTGCAGGGGGCAAATGCGGGCGGCGCAGGGTGGGAGCAGCAGGTGGCAGCGGCGACTGCGCAAGGAGCAGCAGCTGAGCAAGCAGCAAAGTAGCGGCGGCAAGAAGCAAGGGACGTAGCAAGCGGATGCGGCGCGGGCGAGCACACGCGTGGAGCAGCAGGCGCGGCCTAGCGGCAACTAGCATTCGGTCAAGGGTGGCGTGAGAACGCGGCCAAGGGCTCGCGGGCGTTGAGCGGAGTAGGGGATCGCGGCGGGGGCACAAGCTCCAGCGAGCTCAGTCGCTTCGACGGTGGCGCCCTACAGCGACGGAGAACGTAGGGAGAGGAGGGGAATCGACGAAGGGCCTCACAATGCGGCGGTAGGGCTTGGCAGCGGGCTTGAGGAGGCCATCGGCGAGCGGATCAACGAGGTGGACGACGGCGGTCATGGTTGGGGAAGAAGGCCGATGTCGACGGCTCGAGGCGCTCCGGCTTGACCTGACGCTTGTAGACGGTGTAGAAGAGGACGGCGGTGCTCCTCGACTTCCTCTCGAGCGCTGGGGAGGCCTGTGGGCGCAACGACAACGATGGCACGGTGATGGTTGCGTGGTGGAGCTCGAGATCGGAGAGAGCAGTAAGGGGAAGAGAAGAATAGAGTGGGTGGAGGGGAGATATTTTTGGGCGAGGCCACGGCGTCGACGCTGGCAATCTTATCCCCTCTAGGCGCCCTGTAGCGACCACAGACGAGGTGGCGCGGCTGGAACGGCACCCAATGCTCAATCGTGTTCGAGAGGTGGAGGAGAGAGGAGGAGGGCGTTGCTGGCTGGGTTGTGCCGGCGTGGTTGGCCCAGAGGACAGCTGGGCCGTGGCCTAGCGGGGGGTTTCCTTTTAATTTTATCCTTGTTTCATTTTTGTTTTTTCCTTACTTTTATTTCTTTATGTTTTAGCTTAGTTTCTTTTTTTAAATTTAGTGTTATAAAAACTCAACTAGCACCGATATTGGTATTAATAAATATGCTACTGCCCCATTAATTTTTGTAACTAAATAAAGTAGCTAAATATTTTATTAATTGTAAAAGGGCATTTAATTAATTGCTTTTGTTGCTCCTTTAATTATTTCAGAGCATTTTACATTTTAAAAAAAGAGTGGTTTCTCCCCCATTAATACTTATGAATTATTTGTCACATTTAGAACATTTTATTTTTTATATTTGAAAACTTTTATTGTTTGACCTTATTCTGAATTTGAATTTAGCATCAATGCGAGATTATTAACAGTAATCATGGCGACGTGGCATCATTAGTAGAGGGTTACTGTAGCTTAATTATCCGGGTGTCACAATGAAGCATGCCTTGTAGCCTCTTTTGGTTTAACTCTCTGAAGGCCGGCTCTCACGTGACTTAAGCCGGTGTTTTAACTTTGAGAAGTTCAGGGTCAACACAGTCCATGATAGGCATCAATATGATTGACTTATCAAAAGTACAGTCGGGTCACCTTTTCGGAGTAGCATCAAGCTAATAGGCAGGTTTAACCAAGTATTTGAAGGAAATATACCCTAGAGGCAATAATAAAGTTGTTATTTTATATTTCCTTATTCATGATAAAGGTTTATTATTCATGCTAGAATTTTATTGATCGAAAAACTTAAATACATGTGTGAATACATAAACAAATAACATGTCCCTAGGAAACCTCTACTAGACTAGCTCATTGATCAAAGATGGTCAAGGTTTCCTAACCATGGACATGTGTTGTCATTTGATAACGGGATCACATCATTAGGAGAATGGTGTGATGGACAAGACCCATCTGTTAGCATAGCATAATGATCGTTCAGTTTTATTGCTATTGCTTTCTTCATGTCAAATACATATTCCTTCGACTATGAGATTATGCAACTCCCGGACACCGTAGGAATGCCTTGTGAGCTATCAAACGTCATAACGTAACTGGGTGATTATAAAGAAGCTCTACACGTATCTCCAAAGGTGTTTGTTGAGTTGGCATAGATCAAGATTAGGATTTGTCACTTCGAGTATCGAAGAGGTATCTCTGGGCCCTCTCGGTAATACACATCATAAGCTTGCAAGCAAACGACTAAGGAGTTAGTCATGAGGTGATGTATTACGGAACGAGTAAAGAGACTTGCCGGTAACGAGATTGAACTAGGTATGAAGATACCGACGATCCAATCTCGGGCAAGTAACATACCGATAGACAAAGGGAATTACGCATGTTGTCATAACGGTTCGACCGATAAAGATCTTCGTAGAATATGTAGGAGCCAATATGAGCATCCAGGTTCCGCTATTGGTTATTGACCGGAGAGGTGTCTCGGTCATGTCTACATAGTTCTTGAACCCGTAGGGTCCGCACGCTTAACTTTCGATGACGATATTGTATTATATGAGTTATGTGATTTGGTGATCGAATGTTGTTCGGAGTCCCGGATGAGATCACGGACATGACAAGGAGTCTCAAAATGGTCGATAGGTGAAGATTGATATATAGGACGATAGTATTCGGACACCGGAAGTGTTCCGGAGGGTACCGGGTACATATCGGGACACCGGAAGGGGTTCCGGGCACCCCCGGCAAAAGATATGGGCCTTATGGGCCAAGAGGGGAAACACACCAGCCACAAGGGGCTGGTGCGCCCCCATATGGGCCGAACCAGAGGAGAAGGAAAGAGGGGAAGGGAGAAAGAAAGGGGGGAATCGGCCTCCCCCTTCCTTCCCTCCTCCCTCCTCTTTCCTTCCCCCTTCGGCAAATAGGGCAGGGGGCGCAGGCCATGGGGAGACCCCAAGTAGGATTCGGCCTACTTGGGCACCTCCTGGCTGCCTCCCCTCTACCTCCCACCTATATATATGTGGGGAGCGCCCCTAGCACACACCCGACAATTGCCTAGCCATGTGCGGGCGCCCCCCTCCACAGTTTACACCCCCGGTCATATTCTCACGGTGCTTAGGCGAAGCCCTGCGAGGATCACTTCACCATCACCACGCCGTCGTGCTGATGGAACTCATCAACTACCTCGACGTCTTGCTGGATCATGAAGACGAGGAATGTCACTGAGCTGAAAGTGTGCAGAACTCGGAGGTATCATACGTTCGGTACTCGATCGGTGAAGCGCGAAGAAAGTTCGACTACATCAACCGTGTTGTGAAACGCTTCCGCTTACGGGCTATGAGGGTACGTAGACACACTCTCCCCCTCGTTGCTATGCATATCCATGAATAAATCATTGCATGTGCGTAGAATTTTTTTGTTTTCCATGCAACGTTTCCTTACAGTGGTATCAGAGCCAGGTTTATGCATAGATGATATGCACGAGTAGAACACAAAGAGTTGTGGGAGGTGACAGTCATACTGCTTATTACCACCAACGTCTTATTTTGATTCAGCGGTATTTTGGGATGAAGCGGCCCAGACCAACCTTACATGTCCACGTACATGAGACCGGTTCCACCGACAGACATGCAACTAGTTTTGCATAAAGGTGGCTGGCGGGTGTCTGTTTCTCCTACTTTAGTTTAATCGAATTTGACTGCGGCCGGTCCTTGAAGAAGGTTAAAACAACAAACTTGATGAATCATCGTTGTGGTTTTATGCGTAGGTAAGAACGGTTCTTGCTAGAAGCCCATAGCAGCCACGTAAAACTTGCAACAACAAAGTAGAGGACGTCTAACTTGTTTTTGAAGGGTATGTTGTGATGTGATATGGTCAAGACATGATGTGACAAACGTTATTGTATGAGATGATCATGTTTTGTAAGTTATCGGCAACCGACGGGAGCCTTATGGTTGTCTCTTTATTGTATGAAATGCAAACGCCATGTAATTGCTTTACTTTATCACTATGCGTTGGCAATAGTTGTAGAAGCAATAGTTGGCAAGACGACCACGACGCAACAATGGAGATCAAGGTGTCGAGCCGGTGACGATGGAGATCATGACAATGCTTTGGAGATGGAGATCAAAAGCACGATATGATGATGGCCATATCATGCCACATATTTTGATTGCATGTGATGTTTATCTTTTATGCATCTTATTTTGCTTAGTACGGCGGTAGCATTATAAGATGATTCCTTCACTAAATTTCAAGATAAAAGTGTTCTCCCTGAGCATGCACCGTTGCTACAGTTCGTCGTGTTGACACACCACGTGATGATCGGGTGTGATAGACTCTACATTCACATACAACGGGTGTAAGACAGATTTGCACATGCGGAATGCTTGGGTTAAACGTGACGAGCCCAGCATGTATAGACATGGCCTCGGAACAGTTGGGATCGAAAGATCGAACGTGAATCATATAGTAGATATGATCGACATAGAGATGTTCACCATTGATGACTACCCCATCTCATGTGATGATCGAACATGGGTTAGTTGATTTGGATCACGTATCACTTAGATGACTTGAGGGATATCAATGTAAGTGGGAGTTCTTAAGTAATTTGATTAATTGAACTTAATTTATCATGAACTTAGTCCTAATAGTATTTGCATATCTATGTTGTAGATCAATAGCTCACGATGTAGCTCCCCCTATATTTTTGATATGTTCCTAGAGAAAAATAAGTTGAAAGTTGATAGTAGCAATGATGCAGACTAATTATGAGGATTATCCTCATTGCTGCACAGAATAATTATGTCCTTGATGCACCGCTAGGTAACAGACATATTGCAGGAGCAGATGCAGACGTTATGAACGTTTGTCAAGCTCGGTATGATGACTACTTTATAGTTTAGTGCGCCATGCTTTACGGCTCAGAACTGGGACTTCAAAAATGTTTTGAAACGCCACGGAGCATATGAGATGTTCCAAGAGCAGAAATTGGTATTTGAGACCCATGCCCATGTCGAGAGGTATGAGACCTCTGAAAAATACTTTGCCTACAAGATGGAGGAGAATAGCTCAGCCAGTCAGCATGTGCTCAGAATGTATGGGTAATACAATCGCTTGAATCAAGCAGAAGTTAATCTTCCAGATAAGATAGTGATTGACAAGAGTTCTCTAGTCACTGCTACCCCTTGAGCACTGCGTTGGTTTTCCCTTGAAGAGGAAAGGGTGATGCAGTAAAGTAGCATAAGTATTTCCCTCAGTTTTTGAGAACCAAGGTATCAATCCAATAGGAGACCACGCTCAAGTTCCACGCACCTACACAAACAAATAAGAACCTTGCCACCAACGCGATAAAGGGGTTGTCAGTCCCTTCACGGCCACTTGCAAAAGTGAGATCTGATAGAGATGATAAGATAACATTTTTGGTATTTTTATGATAAAGACTAAAAGTAAAGAAAGCAAAATAAATTGTAATAGAAATAGCTTGTTGACGGGAGATTAATATGATGGAAAATAGACCCGGGGGCCATAGGTTTCACGAGTGGCTTCTCTCAAGATAGCATAAGTATTACGGTGGGTAAACAAATTACTGTCGAGCAATTAATAGAATTGAGCATAGTTATGAGAATATCTAGGTATGATCATGTACATAGGCATCACGTCCGTGACAAGTAGACCGACTCCTGCGTGCATCTACTACTATTACTCCACACATCGACCGCTATCCAGCATGCATCTAGAGTATTAAGTTCATAAGAATGGAGTAACGCTATAAACAAGATGACATGATGATGTAGAGGGATAAATTCATGCAGTATGATATAAACCCCATCTTTTTATCCTCGATGGCAACAATACAATACGCGTCGTTTCCCCTACTGTCACTGGGATCGAGCACCGCAAGATTGAACCCAAAGCTAAGCACTTCTCCCATTGGAAGAAAGATCAATCTAGTAGGCCAAACCAAAGTGATAATTCGAAGAGACTTGCAAAGGTAACCAATCATACATAAAAGAATTCAGAGGAGATTCAAATATTGTTCATAGATAATCTTGATCATAAACCCACAATTCATCGGATCTCGACAAACACACCGCAAAAGAAGATTACATCGAATAGATCTCCAAGAGAATCGAGGAGAACTTTGTATTGAGATCCAAAGAGAGAGAAGAAGCCATCTAGCTAATAACTATGGACCCGAAGGTCTGAGGTAAACTACTCACACATCATCGGACAGGCTATGGTGTTGATGTAGAAGCCCTTCGTGATTGATTCCCCCTCCGGCGGAGCGCCGAAAAAGGCCCCAAGATGGGATCTCACTGGTACAGAAGGTTGCGGCGGTGGAAATAGGGTTTTGGCTCTGTCTCTGATATTTTCTGGGTACGTAGGTATATATAGGAGGAAGAAGTAGGTTGGTGGAGCTACGAGGGGCCCACGAGGGTGGAGGGCGTGCCCAAGGGGGTAGGCCCGCCACCTGCCTCGTGGCCTCCTAGTTGATTGCTTGACGTCCACTCCAAGTCCTCTGGATCATGTTTGTTCCGAAAATCACGTTCCTGAAGGTTTCATTCCGTTTGGACTCCGTTTGATATTCCTTTCCTTCGAAACACTGAAATAGGCAAAAAAACAGCAATTTGGGCTGGGCCTCCGGTTAATAGGTTAGTCCCAAAAATAATATAAAAGTGTATAATAAAGCCCATTGAACATCCAAAACAGAATATATAATAGCATGCAATAATCAAAAATTATAGATACGTTGGAGACGTATCAAGCATCCCCAAGCTTAATTCCTGCTCGTCCTCGAGTAGGTAAATGATAAAAACAGAATTTTTGATGTGGAATGCTACTTAGCATGATTTTCAATGTAATTCTCTCTATTGTGGCATGAATATTCAGATCCGAAAGATTCAAGATAGAAGTTTAATATTGACATGAAAATAATAATACTTCAAGCATACTAACAAAGCAATCATGTCTTCTCAAAATAACATGGCCAAAGAAAGTTATCCCTACAAAATCATATAGTCTGGCTATGCTCTATCTTCATCACACAAAGTATTTAATCATGCACAACCCCGATGACAAGCCAAGCAATTGTTTCATACTTTTGCTGTTCGCAAATTTTTTCAATCTTCACGCAATACATGAGCGTGAGCCATGGACATAGCACTATATGTGGAATAGAATGGTGGTTGTGGAGAAGACAAAAAAGGAGAAGATAGTCTCACATCAACTAGTCGTATCAATGGGCTATGGAGATGCCCATCAATAGATATCAATGTGAGTGAGTAGGGATTGCCATGCAACGGATGCACTAGAGCTATAAATGTATGAAAGCTCAACAACGGAAACTAAGTGGGGGTGCATCCAACTCGCTTGCTCAAGAAGACCTAGGGAATTTTGAGGAAGCCCATCATTGGGATATTCAAGCCAAGTTCTATAATGTAAAATTCCCACTAGTATATGAAAGTGACAACATAAGAGACTCTCTATCATGAAGATCATGGTGCTACTTTGAAGCACAAGTGTGGTAAAAAGGATAGTAACATTGTCCCTTCTCTCTTTTTCTCTCATTTTTTTATTTGGGCCTTCTTCTCTCTTTTTTCTGGCCTCTTTTTTTCTTTTTTTATTTTCGTCCGGAGTCTCATCCCGACTTGTGGGGGAATCATAGTCTCCATCATCCTTTACTCACTTGGGACAATGCTCTAATAATGATGGTCATCACACTTTTATTTACTTACAACTCGATTCTTAGAACAAAATACGACTCTATGTGAATGCCTCCGGCGATGTACCGGGATATGCAATGAATCAAGAGTGACATGTATGAAAGAATTATGAATGGTGGCTTTGCCACAAATACGATGTCAACTACATGATCATGCAAAGCAATATGACAATGATGGAGCGTGTCATAACAAACGGAACGGTGGTAAGTTGCATGGCAATATATCTCGGAATGGCTATGGAACTGCCATAATAGGTAGGTATGGTGGCTGTTTTGAAGAAGATGTATGGTGAGTGTATGATACCGGCGAAAGGTGCGCGGTATTAGAGAGGCTAGCAATGGTGGAAGGGTGAGAGTGTGTATAATCCATGGACTCAACATTAGTCATAAAGAACTCACATACTTATTACGAAAATCTATTAGTTATCGAAACAAAGTACTACGCGCATGCTCCTAGGGGGATAGATTGGTAGGAAAAGACCATCGCTCGTCCCCGACCGCCACTCATAAGGAAGACAATCAATAAATAAATCATGCTCCAACTTCATCACATAATGGTTCACCATACGTGCATGCTACGGGAATCACAAACTTTAGAACAAGTATTTATCAAATTCACAACTACTCAACTAGCATGACTCTAATATCACCATCTTCATATCTCAAAACAATCATCAAGTATCAAACTTGTCTTAGTATTCAATGCACTTATATGAAAGTTTTTACTAATCTTGGATGCCTATCATATTCGGACTAATTTCATAATTTAAGCAAATTACCATGCTGTTTTGTAGGACTCTCAAAATAATATAAGTGAAGCATGAGAGAACAGTAATTTCTATAAAACAAAACCACCACCGTGCTCTAAAAGATATAAGTGAAGCACTAGAGCAAAAACTATATAGCTCAAAAGATATAAGTGAAGCACATAGGGTATTCTAATAAATTCCGAATCATGTGTGTCTCTCTCAAAAGTGTGTACAGCAAGGATGATTGTGGTAAACTAAAAAGCAAAGACTCAAATCATACAAGACGCTCCAAGCAAAACACATATCATGTGGTGAATAAAAATATAGCCCCAAGTAAAGTTACCGATAGACGAAGACGAAAGAGGGGATGCCTTCCGGGGCATCCCCAAGCCTAGGCTTTTGGTTGTCCTTGGATTTTACCTTGGGGTGACTTGGGCATCCCCAACCTTAGGCACTTGCCAATCCTTGTTCCATAATCCATCAAATCTTTACCCAAAACTTGAAAACTTCACAAGACAAAACTTAACAGAAAATCTCGTGAGCTCCGTAGATAATCTTGATCATAAACCCACAAAGAATTCAGAGGAGATTCAAATATTGTTCATAGATAATCTTGATCATAAAGCCACAATTCATCAGATCTTTACAAACACACCGCAAAAGAAGGTTACATCGAATAGATCTCCAAGAGAATCAAGGAGAACTTTGTATTGATATCCAAAGAGAGAGAAGAAGCCATCTAGCTAATAACTATGGACCCGAAGGTCTAAGGTAAACTACTCACACATCATCGGAGAGGCTATGGTGTTGATGTAGAAGCCCTCCATGATCAATGCCCCCTCCGGTGGAGCGCCGGAAAAGGCCCCAAGATGGGATCTCACGGGTACAGAAGGTTGCAGCGGTGGAAATAGGGTCTTGGCTTTGTCTCTGATGTTTTCGGGGTACGTAGGTATATATAGGAGGAAGAAGTAGGTCGATGGAGCTACGAGGGGCCCACGAGGGTGGAGGGCGCGCCCAGGGGGTAGGCGCGCCCCCTGCCTCGTGTCCTACTCGTTGGTTGCTTGACGTCCACTCCAAGTCCTCTAGATCACATTTGTTAAGAAAATCACATTCCCGAAGGTTTCATTCCGTTTGGACTCTGTTTGATATTCCTTTCCTTTGAAACACTAAAATAGGCAAAAAAAAGCAATTTGGGTTGGGCCTCTGGTTAATAGGTTAGTCGCAAAAATAATATAAAAGTGTATAATAAAGCCCATTGAACATCCAAAACAGAATATATAATAGCATGGAACAATCAAAAATTATAGATACGTTGGAGACGTATTTGTCACTATCACCAAGCTACTAGAACTTCGTGATGAACTATAATGTGCAAGGGATGACGAAAACAATTCCCAAGCTCTTCTCGATGCTAAAATCGATGAAGGTAGAAATCAAGAAAGAGCATCAAGTGTTGATGGTTAACAAAACCACTAGTTTCAAGAAAAAAGGCAAGGGATAGAAAGGTAACTTCAAGAAGAACAACGAACGAGTTGCCGCTCCCATGAAGAAGCCCAAAGCTAGACCCAAGCCTGAAACTGAGTGCTTCTACTACAGAGGAAATGGTCACTGGAAGCCGAACTGCCCCAAATACTTGGCGGATAAGAAGGATGGCAAATTGCACAAAGGTATATTTGATATACATGTTATTGATGTGTACTTTACTAGTGTTCATAGTAGCCCCTGGGTATTTGATACTAGTTCAGTTGCTAAGATTAGTAACTCAAAACAGGAGTTGCAAAATGAACAGAGACTAGTTAAGGGCGAGGTGACGATGTGTGTTGGAATTGATTCCAAGTTTGATAAGATCACCATCACATACTCCCTCTACCTTCGGGATTAGTGTTGAACCTAAATAAATGTTATTTGGTGTTTGCGTTGAGCATGAATATGACCGGATCATGTTTATTCATTTAAGTCAGAGAATAATTGATGTTCTGTTTACATGAATAAAACCTTCTATGGTCATACACCCAATGTAAATGGTTTATTGAATCTCGACCGTAGTGATACACATATTCATAATAATGATGCCAAAAGATGCAAAGTTGATAATGATAGTACAACATATTTGTGGCACTCCCGTTTAGGTCATATTGGTGTAAAGCACATGAAGAAACTCCATGCATATGGGCTTTCGGAATCACTTGATTATGAATCATTTGATGCTTGCGAACCATGCCTTATGGGCAAGATGACTAAAACTCCGTTCTTCAGAACAATGGAGCGAGCTAATGACTTATTGGAAATAATACATACCGATGTATGCAGTCCCATGAGTGTTGAGGCACGCGGCAGGTATCGTTATTTTATGACCTTCACAGATGAATTGAGTAGGTATCACTACAAAAAAAAGACACATCCGTGACATTTTGGGCCGAACGAAAAAAAATTATGTCATACTTATGACACTTCTATGAGAATAATTGTGACAAAACCCGGTATCATCATAGATGTGGTGGGGTCCTACTTCTATGACAAAAAATCATGACAGAAAATGGGCTGTTCGTCCTGGGCAGGCCGGAGACGCAGCTGCATGACATTCTTTGGGCCGTCCATGATAGAAAAAACCATGGTAGAAGCGAGGGCGAGGAAAATATCGGGGAGTTCCCGGTTATGGTGGCTGGTCGGGGGCCGAGCGATGCGCGTTCCTCTCATACGTACGTGCGTGTGTGCGAGGCGTTGCGTTCTATCTGAACCCAAGCGAGGCGTTGGGCTCTAACCGAACCCGAGCGATTCGACTGCAGGCTACACGTTACTGAACCCGAGCGATCGATCGATGGCTGTTAACTGAACCCGATCGAGCGATTCCTTCGCTACTGCTGCTAACTGAAGCTGATCGATGCTGCCTTTGGATGAACAGTGATTGTTGTTGGGGGGTTTGGATGAACAGATCCCGGTGGGGGGTTGGATGAACAGTTCCCGGTGGGAGGTTGGATGAACAGTTCCCGGTGGGGGTTGGATGAACAGGACCCCATGGTCGTAGAGGCCGTTGCCGCTGGTGAACAGTACCCAATCGATCGAGCCGGTGGAGGGGTGGATGAACAGGACCCCGTGGAGGGCTGGATGAACAGGACGACCCCGTGGAGGGCTGGTTGAACAGTAACCGGTGGAGGGCTGGATGAACAGTAGCCCGTGGAGGGGTGGTTGAACAGGACCCTGTGGAGAGGGCTGGTTGAACAGTAGCCGGTGGAGGAGCGCGCGATGGAGGCTGGATGAACAGGAGCCCGTGGATGAACAGGGGGTCGACGGTGGATGAACAGGAGCCCGTGGAGGCTGGAGGAGGTCGACAGTGGAGATGAACAGTATCCCGTGGAGTCCCGTTTTGCGGTAGGCCACACCCCTCCCGATGAACAGGATCCCCGTTTCGACCGTAGCGCTCCAACACAAGTCCGTTTCCTCCGTTTTGCAGTACGCCACACCCCTCCCGATCAACAGGACCCCGTTTCGACCGTAGGAGGTCCGTTTCCTCCGTTTGCAGTACGCCAGACCCCTCCTAATGAACAGGATCCCGTTTCGACCGTGGCCGGTCGAACACAAGGCCGTTTCCTCTGTTCTGTGGTACGCCAGGCCTCGTTTCCATCGGCTGTTCCGTCCATGCCGGTTGGCTCCTGATGAACAGCACGCATTCCGTTGCCTCCCGATGAACACGACACATTCCGTTGCCTCCCCATGAACGCGACAACGACGCAGTTTCTCCGTTCCGACCCAGCCACAACCATGTACACGAGCCCTGGCCGTACGTATGCGCGAGTAGGCGTTCGAGACCCCGCCCATATGTACGTACGTGGCCGTATTTACTTTCTTGCACCCTGGCCACTGTACGTACGTGTACATGCTACGTGCGCTCCTCTACTACCACACGTGCCCTTCCTTACACGGTCACGGTTCATCGCTGCAGCCTGCACACAGACCGATCGACCAGTATGTACATACACGTTCGCGACCAAAATGACAACGCTACGTACGCTTCGACCGGGTGGGTCCCAACTGTCAGGCACTTCCTTGCATGCGAAGATGTAGCTGGTGGGTCCCAGCAGTCAGGTGGCGAATCATTTTTTTCGTAATATGGACGCACTTCCTTGCGTGCGAAGATGTAGCTGGTGGGTCCCAGCAGTCAGGGGGAAACATTTTTTTTTGCGAAATACCGTGGGTCCCTGCTGTCAGGTGGAGGAATAATTATTTTCCGCGTAATAAAGGAGGCACTTCCTTGCTGCGGCCGTGGACCCAGCTGTCAGCCTCTCCACGTACAGTACTCTTCCGATGGAAGTCGGTCGTTGACCACATTGACCACGCCGCGTCGAGAGCACCAAGGCGGTGGACGACAGCGAGGCCTAGGAAGGGGACGGCGCGGAGCCGGGGAAGACGCGGAAGTGGATGCCCACGCGAAGAGGAGTACGTGGGTTCACTGGTTTGGCTGCGGTGTGAGGATACCGTCGCCGCAGGGCCTGGCCAGCAGTGGGAGTGGTAGGGGGAGGTGAGGCCTCCACGGCAGCACAGCCGGCCACGGGAGGCAGGAGCAGGCGGCACGACCGGCGCTGCTTTGGGCGGCTGGAGCAAGAAGACCAGAGGTTGAAGAATCATAATGGTCGTTGGATGGACATCGTACGGTCACTGCAGCTAGAATCGTTTATATTGACTAAGTTGACAAAGCCCTTGGTACGCGTCAACTTAGTAGGCCCACAGGTCAGCCTCCGAAACGGTGTGCCCCAGATGTCAGGGGGAGGAATCATTTTTTGGGCGGCTGAAGCTAGAATATCCGAGATTGAAGAAGAAGCACGACATTCGTTGGATGGACATCCAACGGACACTGCTGCTAGAACCGTGTGTTGACTATAAGTTGAAAAAGCCTTGCATACGCGTCAACTTAGTAGGCCCACAAGTGTGTGGCAGAGAACTTATAGCCCATTTGCGATTTGTAAGAATGCACAACCCATTTTTGAATTCTAATGGAATTTACTACAGCCCATTTACAGTTTGTTAAAAGTACAGCCCATTTTCTAGCTAGGACAACGATTAATAATTTCAACCAACCGTTCAAAACGGAATTCAATAAAATTTCCCACATTTTGATAGGATCTGAAATATTTTTGTCCTGAAATTTCTAGTCAGATTAAATACAATTTCAATATAAATTTGTATTACGTAAAAATCCAACGAAACATTGCGCGCGCAACAATTAATGAAATTAAAATTTTCAAAATCCAAAAGTAATATTTTATAAACTAATTACGTGTTTGGTGCATTTTTTTATAGTTACTGCCCAGTTTTTATAATTACATCCCATTTATTATTTCTTAAAGCCCATTTTCTTGTTAAGCCTAATGCATCCCTCCTAGGAAAGATTTGCAGCCCAGCGGGGCGGAGAATAACAAGTTGACCCGGATTGTGTACAACTGTCGGCCCAGTTGCATTGCTGATGTTAAAAAAAAGGCCTGTGTAGTACAGTACAACCTTACATGGCTACTCAGCCCACATTCAGCGACGCCGGAAAGGCCCAAACAAGGCTTCTGTACAACTTTTTGAAGTCACTGAGCTCAATTAATAACTTAAGAAAAAAGTTAGAGTACAATGGAACCTAATTAAAAGCTGTCACGAGCGAAGAAATAATTCAACGGGTCCCACTTGTGTGTGTGTGTGTGAGAGAGAGAGAGAGAGAGACCCATCGGTCGATGCTCGTAAATACATCTTTCAGTCATATGCATTGATGATGCTCAGTAAAAACTTATATAGTTGACACAATCATATAGAACATCATAGCACACTAAACTTGCATACAAAAATTTCACGCAGGCGGCACAATCAGGGTGGAAGCAGTCGATCACTACGGGTAGGGCTATGTTGAAACCAGCGAACTCGTACATAACGGTTCATCGTCTTTATCAATGACGGGGAAATATCTTGAATGTTGTGCAAAGAAAACAGACAGACAACACAATATATAAGTTCTGCTAGAACATTAAGTTGATATGTCCCTGTTGGAACTCGGAGGAAAATACAGGGAAATGTATACTGGGTTCGAAAATATAGAAGTGCCATGCATGGTTATACTCATGTTATCTCACAATCGATTCTTCACAGGAAACTACCATGTCATGCATGTTATCTAATCATGTTCTGTCCTCACAAAAAAATTCGTCAAGGAAACTAACAGACCATGCATTGTTATATACTCATGTTCTGTGGGCAAAAATTTTGTGAGCATATTATTCTAGCTATTGATTGCTGAAGGGCGAACATAGGTATGTACACATGGTAAGCATTACAGGATTTCACTACTTCAAAATATAGAGTTCTCCATATGCACATTTACTTCCCTAATGTATGGTTAGATGAAATCAACAGTGTGATGCATGTTTCTACATCATGAAAATGAGGAAACTAACATGGCCATTGATACACACTCATATTTAGTAGTATATAGATTACTATAAAATAAGGAGAATATCAATATCTTCCTAACAGTTTGATTATTCAGGGGTACAAATTGGTTGTAATGACATGGTCACAATCGCATGAATTAACTCATTCCAAATATAGCTGATTTATGGTGTCTCTAATACACTGCCATAGTTCTACGCAAATTCTGCTCAAACAGGGAAAAGTCAATCATCACAAAAAGTTCAAACAGTGGCATGGCGTGGTGCCATTTTCTTTGTCGAACATTAGACGGAAACAACTTACACGCGCCGTCCCAGCAATACGTGGTGCCATTTTCTTTGTCGATCGCATAGATGATGCCATTGTGTTCAATAGCATCACAGAAGTGTGTATCAGCTTTGACGACGATCAACTGCGAGCTGAGCTGTCTCCAGCTAAAGAAGGCACCGGCGGAAAGATAGGCGAGTCTCTTGTCGAACAACGCAATTAGCTTGAAGTCTGCGTAATCCGCATGTCGTGTGGGCACTTGGCAGATTACAATCTTCTGCAAAACAAGGTGTGTCCAACTGACGACGTAATCTAGATGACTTGGACCGCGAAGGTAAAACTCTATATCATCCAATGGAGGAAGGATAATCTCATGGGAGGTCTGGAAGTTCACGAGCACCAACTTTTCCCCATCTTCTCTAACGGCAGCCATCCAGTGGGAGTTCATGCCAACCCAGTACATACCTGCAAGAAGTTTCGGGCGATGGTGATCGGATCAAAGTTGAGGGAAATGATGTACGGCGACCCACTACATACCTGCAAAGAAGTTTCGGCTAATGGAGGTCGGATTGAAGTCGAGGGGCATCATGTACGCCTCCGTATCATGGTGAGCAAATCTCGCAAGACCAGATAGCAGCAAGCAGGGTGTCTTGAAAAGCTTAGGCCTCGCTTCGATGATGGCCGTGTGCATGCCCCTCGAGCATGCAGCCAGCTGCAGGGCGCTCAACATATCCATACATGAACAACAGAGGTCGAGGACGTCACTGGGGAGATTGCTCCAATTGCGTCTCATATGGATGTTGCGCGGTTCGCGTCCGGCCATGGTGGAGTTTGGAAGGTGGGGTTTTGGGGGGCTTGATTTACGGGGGAGAAGGCTTTCGGTGCTGGAGCGGCTAGCGAGGAATAGTGGTACAGGGGGACGCAAGCGAGGCGAGGGTACGCGGGGGCACAGTGAGATGATGAAGAGTGACCTCAGGATCTCCGGCGAGACGGAGATGGAGATGGAGTGGTGCTAGGGGAGAGGTGACGAGGCGAGGCATGCTATACGGCGGCGGTGACAGTGACTGCACAGTGCACAAGGTGAGGCTGACTTTGGTAACCCGGACACTCCGGCTGGACTGGTGTCACCTCGGGCGCAGGGTCTTGTCACTTCACTGTGAGGACCGGATGAATAATAGTATTTTGACCATCAAGTGTACCCCAGTTGTACAACTACTACTAGTAGGAGTAGTAGGAACATGAGTAGTACTCCCTCCGGTCCTCATTTGTCTGCGCATAATTTTTTTCAGTATTTCTCTAATTAGTCTGCGTATATACCCTTTTGCATGCGCCCATTTCCCTCCATGCCCCGCATTCATAGCATTAATTAGCGTACGCATGAGCAGCTACAGCCAGACTCCAGCCAATAAACTGCAGCATGCAAGTGGGCCATTCTGTGCGCGTGGGAGAGAGAAAAGGCAACCGAAGAGCCCGTCCAATCCATTGCATGCAGCAGTCAAACCACCGCAGCTCTCCTCATGCATCCGCATAACTTCTCCCATTTACTTCTCCATCGGGAACCGATTTTCCTCGGCTTCTTCACTACTCCTTGATCTTCATTTGCATCCAAACCACACTGCATTCACAGTGTTTTAACCTCTTCACATCCTCCTGGAGTAATTCCAAAGCCCCTATAAATAATCATCTTCTTCAGTTAGACTAGCCATCTAATCCTAATTCTCCAAACCATAGCCCTCCGGTCCAGCAGTTCCAAATGGCGAAAGAGATCGAGATGTAGGTTTTTAGCGTCCAACATGTCCTCGTCGAAGGCTCGTTGAGCATAGTTGCCACAGTCACCGACCACCCAAGGGTTGTTCGAAAGTGGATCAACAATGTATCCAACTCCCTCCAAAAGGTGGAGATGAATGTCATCGGGCATGACGCAGAGTACACGGAGCGCGCCACTGGGAAGATCCAATGCGCCGCCGTCCTTCAGCTATGCCTTGAAGATGATATTTTGGTGTACCACATCATACACGCGCCCTCCATACCAGGTGAGCTTCACGATTTCTTGTCTCAGGAGGACATATACTTCTGTGGGGCAGCCATCGCAGGGGACAAACAGAAGTTGGAGCCGTACAACCTTGATTTGAAAAGCATCGCTGACCTACAAACCAAAATAAAAATTCATGTAGAAGATTGTGATAAACCGACACCATCCCTATTCGACGTAGCAAATTTTGTGCTCGGAAAAAATCTTCAGAAGGGTGACGAGAGCGCTGGCATTAAGGTCGTCTGGATGGGAGAATTATCCCTTGACGTACGAGCGGATAAAATATGCTGCCCTCGATTCCCGTGTGAGTTTCGAGATAGCTGCAAGGTCCAAGAGCTTGTTGCGAAGACGTCTCCCACTGAAGAAGAAGAAGAAGAAGAAGAAGAAGAAGAAGAAGAAGAAGA